>NC_065543.1:6950634-7216417 GCF_932294415.1 Quercus robur | reverse complement strand
GTATTAACCCCTCTCTCTCTCTGTGTGTGCCCCCCCCCCCCCCCCCCCCCCCCCACAACCACCCACCCCCCCCCAAAAAAAAAAAAAAATCCAATGTCAAAACTCAATAATATTGTTCACAGCATGATAACATTAGCTACAAAGTACTTATCAAAAAACAATTCTTGAAGAAAAATACTAGATAACCTAAAGAATTACAACTTGTCAAAAATTAACTAGAAAGCATAACTAAATAGTATGAGTTACTATTTTGTGCTTGGTATACTGCTTAAATCTTGGCCCAGAGTATGTGGAGGGTGAAATTTTAATGCAACCTATATTATTGCACGCATTGCTGCCTGAAAAATGAAGAGTATTACAATGTCCAAAATAAATCTGATTAATAACTAGATTAATCAGATTAATTATATTATTGTTGTTCTAGTGATGTTTTAATGTGTTAACCGTTCCAAAAAAAAAAAAGTGATGTTTTAACGTGTTTTCAACTTTGAAGGGATCTAGTTTGTGCTAGTTGTATGCAAGTGCTATTGATTGACAATTTTAGCTCATTGGTTTCATTGCAGTATGTTTACATAATCAGTGGTGAGGAGATGGCTCGACTAGCAAAGGACTACATCAAGTATTTATTTGGAGGAAGTCAGAGCGCTCGTTTAAAGCGTGCCATGTACAAGTGGGGAAGGTTCTACAAGAAGCTGACCGAGAAAAAGGTAGTTGATCCGTTTTGGTTGGAAAAGGCAATTATCAACACCCCAACTTGGTGGGATAGCCCAGAAAAGTACCGACGTCTCTATAAGTCTTACGTAGAATCAAATTCTGATAAGCAATAATGAGTTCAGTTGTATCATACTGCCTGGCCTACCTCCAGAATGTTGCATGTTCTGCAAATGTTGCAAGATGGTATCCGATTTTTTGGTAAATTTTTACGTAATCATCATGGTTTTATGAATTAGACATGTTGAGAGCCTTTTTGGTATTTGTGGTCTGACTGTAAACATGCGAAAATTGTCTCTGATTATGAGGCACTGCAAGAAAGTGATAAAAAGTAGCAATAGCAAATATAGGCTTGTTTAGCCAAGAGAGGGATGGCATTGAAATGTTAATTAGCAAATCAAACGAGGATGAGTACAGAGGGAACTTTTAGACCATAGAGGGCCATGGTTCCCTTGATTTTTTTTTTTTTTAAAGAAAAAATTTACCACTTTATATATATATATATATATGAAAATTTGGACCCAAATAATTCATATTCACCCCCAAAATTGGAAATTAGCATTTTAAAATAAAATGATGATCTAAAGAATCTTTTATAATTAAAAAAAAAAAAAAAATCACTTGATCAGTATGTGTTTTGCATCACAATTCACTTTTTTGATGTTTAGAGTTCAAAGTTAAAAGCTTGACATAGGAGAGTAGAGGGTAAGAGGGGGAAGGAGATGAGAGTGGTTGAGAATTGTTATCACTTCTACTTGTTTGAATGCATTAAAATTTAAGTAGGAGGAAAGAAAAAAAGATATATATATATATATATATATATATCTATATGCATGTATTAAAATTTAAGTAGGAGGAAAGAAAAAAAGAGAGATATATATATATATATATATATATATATATTCTTCCCTTTTGTTTGGATGTTTAAAAATTATGGTAAATTTCACTAATATACCTTGAGATTTGGGTTAATATCAACCAAGTTCAAAACATTTCAAAATTGGTCAATTTAGTCCCTAAAGACATTTAGGGTCCGTTTGGATGGAGGAGTGGAAAAATGGGAGGATGAAAAATTGTGGAAGGATGGAAAAGTGGGAGGATGGAAAATATTTAGTTTTCCCTCTTGTATGTTTGGTTGGAGGGGTGGAAAAGTGAGAGGGTGGAAAACTTTTTTGTTTGGTTAGAGAGAAAAAGGGAAGGATGAAAAATGTAATTTATATAAATTGACTATTATACCCTTGTTGCATAATATGTAAGAAATAAATTTATTTATACTTATTACATAATATTAAATTTATCACATCATATATATAAATTTATATTATTATTTTTATTATTATAATGTAAAAATTAGATCAGGTCACATTTGAAAAAAAAAAAAAAAAAACGTTCAGGTCACGTTGAAGAAAAAAATGTTCAGGTCACGTGAAAAAAAGAAAAAAGAGAAAAAAAAAAGGAGAACGTTTCAGCTCACGTTAAAAAAAAAAAAAAAAAGGAAGAACGTTTCAGGTCACGTGAAAAGAAAAAAAAAAGAAGAGAGGACATTACCGTAAAACTGCACTAAGGCAGGTTTCCCCCCTTGCTTTTCCTCCCAATTTGGGAGGAAAAAATTAGTGGGCCCAAGGAGAAAATTTTCTCCCTAATTTTCCACTCCCCCTATTTTCTTCTCATTCCCAAACAGTGGAAAACTGAGTTTTCCACCCCATTTTCCCTCTTATATTTTCCATCCTCCCTATATTCCACCCATCCAAACAAAGCCTTAATCACTAACCCCGTTAGCATCCATTAGTCATTTTACATTTTTTTTTTCCTTTCTTTGTCAAACGTAACGGGTCTCTACTCTCTCTCTCTACCCCTTATGTTCTTCTCTCCCTCTGACCTCTTTGCTCTTCTTTTCCCTCATGCCTCTCTCTCTCTCCAACTTGACCCAATCTCCTCTCTTTGACTCACCCTTTTCATTTATCTCTTTCTTCTCTCTGGCAGCAGCAGTGGTGCATGGGTTTGGTGGTCTGGGTTGGTTGTGGATCGTGGTTATGGTGGTTGTTGGTTGCCGGTGATGGGTTCTAGTTTGTTGTGGGTTTTTTGGTGGTGGTGGAGGATTCTGATCTGTGGTGGGTTTGTTATGGGTTTGAGTTTTTTTATTTGGGTTTTGTGGTTGGTGGTTTTTTAAGGTGGTGGTGGTGGTGGGTCCAATTTGGGGTGGATTTGAAATGGAGGTGGTTATAGGTTTTGATCTAGGGTGGATTTGTAGTGAGGTGGTTGTTGGTTACGAAGTGGTGATTGGAATTTTTGGATTTGGATTTTATTGATATGGGTATGGTTGGGTTTTGTTGCCAATGGTGGTCACTGGGTTATGTGGCCATAGGTGGTTGTTGGGTTTAGTGGCCGGTGATGGTGGTGGTGGGTTCCAATATGGAATGGATTTGCAGTGGGGGTGGTTTTGGGTTTTGATGTGATGGTGAGTTTTCTATGTGTTGGAGGATTTAGATATTGTTGGGGGTAGATTGGGCAAGGTTTTGGTATGGGTAGTAAAATTGTGTTGTGACTGTTGTTGTAGTTAATTTGAGTGGTTGTGGCTAATATGAGGAGTGGCTGTGGCTAATCTAAGGAGAGAGAGAGGGAGGGAGCAGTGAAGAGAGAAGAGTAATAGAGAGGGGCAGAGAGAAGATGGAGAAACTAACGGAGGCTAACGTTGTTTAGTGGTGTTTAGGGACTAAATAGTCTTTGCGGACCAAATTGGTCAATTTTGGAATGTCTTGGACCTAATTGGTATTTACCCAAACCTCATGGTATGTAAGTGAAATTTACCCTACAAATTAAGTAGGGGAAGGGAGAAGGGAGAGAAGTAGTTGTGTATATTGATAACTATAACTTTTAATTACTAAATTTAAAGAAATAGATAGATATTGACATCTTAAGGGTAAAGATGATCTTTTAAATGTTTTTAATATAAGTAGAACTCTTCCAAAGAATCCAAACTCCTCCAATTTGGAGGAATTAAAAAAAGTGGGGGTTAGGAAGGGTAAGATACCCCCTTCCTCTTGATCTCCTCCAAATTTGGGGGAATTAATTAAAAAGGGGGGGGGGGGGGGGGGAAGGGTAAGATACCCCCTTCTTGGAAGACATATGTTGTAAGACTGGCTGACTCTGCTTAAATGATTGTTGGGTGCTTTTTTTTTTGTTGTGTGATTTTTTTTTCTTTTATTGGCAAAACTAAATGTTTTTTTTAGTAAGAAGAATATTAGACATATAATGATAAAATATATATATATATATATATATTTATATAAAAGACTTTCAACTTTCGTGGTTCACATTATTTCTTTTATAGAATGGTTGTAGTTTAACTTATTCTTTCAATTTTCTTATGTAATCAATTTAAGATACAAACATTTTTAGTCATAAATATTGTCGAAACTAAGTTTTGCAACAAAACAAAAAATAAAATTTTAATGGATTTTTTGATTTTGCACATTAAGAAAAATTGTTGTAACATTTAGTATAGAATCAATCATGGATGATTTTCTCCATTTAAAAGAACTTTGAGCTCCATATTGATAGATTATAATGGATTAAGTAAAAACTGCATTAAGAAACTTTCATAATATATCATGCAGAACAAAAATCAAGCCTATTGTCGTTGATCAGTAAAGCCAAAAAAAACCACGACAAAAAACAAATTTGCCACTCAGCCATTATAGCCAGGGGGGGTCATGGGAGGCACTTCCCCCCACCCCCCCAAAAGCCCCACCCAAAAAATCTATTAATATTTCTTCTATTATATTATATAATACAATAAATGCATTTGAAAATTATATAAATAAATTGTTAATAAATAGGATGGTTTTTTAAACCTAAACCAAAACCAAAACCAAAACCCTCCTGTGGGGGAAGAATCCACTCTCAATCATGTTTGTTCGCTTTAAGCATGCTTGCAACGTCTGACCCTTTGGGTGGCATGCTTGGCAACGTCCTCACGGCTTTGTTCATCTAGCGACGTGAACATGCTTTGTACAAGTCCCACATTGAAGAAAGAAGTGCCCCACCCATGCCTTATAAGCTTGAGCCCAAGGCATGAGTGTACCACTACTACACGTGTAGTAGTGGTAGAGGCGTGCCCTGTTCGGGGTAACAAAACCGTGCTGACGTTGCGAAGTATGCCACCCAAAGGGTCGGACATTGCAAGCATGCCCAAAGTGGACAATACCTTTGATGGGTATTGCCCTCAAAAGCGCCTTTTTGTGGGGGAAGAATCCACCCTCAATCATGTTTGTCCACTATGCCTTATAAGCTTGAGCTCAAGGCATGGGTGGGGCGCTTCTTTCTTCGATGTGAGACTCTTGCGCAAAGCATGCCCACGTCGCTAGATGAACAAAGCCGTGAGGACGTTGCGAAGCATGCCACCCAAAGGGTCAGACGTTGCAAGCATGCCCAAAGCGGACAAACATGATTGAGGGTGGATTCTTCCCCCACACCTCCTATGTAACATTTTTATAATTACAATTTCAAAATGATTTTTTATGTAAATAAACCCCTACAATAAATGCATTTGAAAATTATATAAATAAATTGTTAATAAATAGGATGGTTTTTTAAACCTAAACCAAAACCAAAACCCTCCTATGTAACATTTTTATAATTACAATTTCAAAATGATTTTTTATGTAAATAAACCCCTAATAGATAAATAATATAATGAATATCTTACATTAAAATATTGCTTAATATACACATGAATGAATTGTTATTTTGCAAATTGATCTCAAATTCTATATATATATATATATATATATATATGTATGTATATATATGTTCGCTTGCACGTGCGTAAATATGATATCAAATGTAATTTTTGCCATATTAAATATAATTTTTGCCCCTCTTCAAGTCAGATCCTAACTCCGGCCACTGATTATAGCAAACCCAAAAATCTATAGAAGAAAGGGAGGGTTTAAATAGTGACATCCTAGGGTCACTGCATGAGGTCACGGGCTGGATTGTTTTAGCAATTGGGACAAATATCATACTAAGATGGTGCCCCCGTGCTACATAGCACAATGGATTCTCTTAATTTACATGTGCAATGGATTGAAATATGGACGACAGTGCACATGGACGATGATTATGGACTTTTAATTCAACAATTGATTATTATTAGCAATTATTGACATGCCCATTAATTAATTGGATTTCCAAATAAATTAATCACAGCATATTAGAAGAAAAACTCAAAAAAAAAAAAAAAATTTATTGAAAAAATGAAGGGCTAACTTGACAAAAATTGACAAAATCGTGGAGCAAGCAACATACTAAGGCATAACTTCTTAAAGAGAAGTAGAGGAGACATATCCAGACATTCTTTTAAATTATATAGCTTGCTGTAAACAAACAAACAAACAAACAACCAACTATGTTGTACACCAATCATATTTTTACCCATCAATCTGATTTCATTCACAATTCATTCTACCTTGCAAGCAACAGGGCTAAAAGCAAAATGTCAAAAGGCGTTTCTACATTAAACTCTCTCAAAAAATTTCAACCAGATCTTTGAAATCAAAAAATCCATCTCAAAATCTCGCTCTTTACCCTGTATATACAGAGGAAGAATGTACCATTTGAGATAGATCTCATCAACAATTTCTACCCAATCATAAGAATGTCATCAATTAAAAGGGAAGGAAGCATCCAAAACAAGGGCAATTAACAAAATCCCATATACTTCAATTCCTGCATTTTGTCAAAGTTGAAATATTTGTTCTTTTTTCATTTTTTTTTTTCCCTTTTCAAAAAAAGAGGAGCCTACACAATAAAAAGGGACTTATTTACACCCTCTTGGGCTTCTTCACACCCCCTTCCTTCTTATCACCCTCTGCACCTTTTTTCTTATCCTTTCTCTCCCTCTTCTTTAAAGCTGTCATGTGGGCCTTAAGGATAGTTGCATAAGAAGCTTGGAAGCGCTGATGATCCTTTGCTCCAACCTTTTCCAATGAAAACCAATTAATAACGTTAGCCAAAAGAAAAACATTTTCCACCAAAAAGAAAGAAAATAAATCGACATTAACCTCAACAAACATAAAGTTACATTACTCAAAAGGCTTCAGGATTGTTGGATCTTCAAAGAAAAGCTGTTTAGAACATGGATTTTTTTTTTTTTTTTTTTTAATGTCTCTGAAAGATAAATAAATAAATAAGTAAAACCTAGGCACTAGGCAGTCACATCTTAGTTTCCGAAGCAATTATACTTGCCAAGGAGAAAAAGGAGATGAGCACTCCCTTAAAAAGGGCATGGCAGCATTCTCAGAAATACGTACACTTCATTAACCAATTTAACCTATAATATCTATATATATATATATAACTGCAACATTTCTTTTTGCTGGTGCATTCATTAGTGCAATCCAGAGTCATGGCTACATCAACAAGGCAATTATGGTACCTTGTAGGTCCTCAATTCCGAGCTGATTACATTTAGTCAAGCTAAAGAGGCAAAATACCTATTTTTGGATAAGTTTAAAGAGCCAAAAGACTTTTTGGGATGACATCTTCATGTTGTCAAAATATCTAACCCAGAAAGAAAATGGCATCAAGATGGTTGCCATATCTGCTACAATGGGATACCATTCCCACCTACATATTTAATACTATAGTTTAAATTTTAGGACATTGAATATTATGTGCCTAAGCTGCTTCACAAATGTTGACAAGGCCAGAGTTAATTTTGGCAAGTCAATTGTTGGTAGTCTAGCTATGCTGAAGCTCAAACTTGGCATAGTGTCCCACTCTACATGTGGGCACACAATATGAGAATAACATTGGTACAAGTAAATCTTAACTTTCTTTTTTCCTTTCTTTTTTTTTTTTTTTTTGAGAATCTCTTTTTTCCTTTCTTAATAAGCTAGTTTTGGACCCAAGGGGAAGGAGAAGGGGAACGGGAGACATATAACAGACCTACACTTAATGAGTTATGATCCATAATTGATTGTGCTACCTCTTCGGATGAAGTCTGAATTGTAGCTAATTTTAATCTAATCATGTACCCAATCAAAGCTTTTTTTAATTATAAACTAAAGGATGGACCCCAATGACAGCTCCGTTTTCCCATATTGATGGATGATACAAAAAGGAGACAGAAAGGACCAATGGAGTGGTGGCACAATAATGAAAATCATGTTAGTGAGCTTTATAGCCTCCTACATATTTAGTTATTTCATTCATTAGTTAAACCAAGCCATCTCAAGTCTCAACTATCACTTACTTCCTAGTTGTGTTTTGTATGGTTCTCTTGTCTGAAGAACTATTGTCTTACTTAAGTAGTGGGACTTCATATGGTGTGTAAAAAGAGGTGACCACAGTTCCTGTATCACATCCAAAGATTCATTGCCCAAGACTCATGTATGTTCCTCTCATCAATCAACCAATTAGAAGATCGAGAAGTATATGTTCTATCTAACTAATTCTTATGACTCCATCTAACATCTTGAACCATCTCCCAAAAATTTCTAATTTTCAGATCAAGGGAGAAAAAATACCACTGAAGTTGCCCTCAATTGATGTGCTCCACCATAATACTTTTTCCAGAAAAACTAATGTTTCAAAGAATAGAATCCACAAATAAAAAGGCCCTACCAATCCTAAGGCACCAACAGTTTCAAATGCCAGTGTAACAAACATATAAGATTGGATTATCGAATGACATGAAACAATAACTGAGACATATTTGTCATTCAGATCTCAGATCTAAACATATGCTCAATTCCAACAACAGAACTATGCAAATCCCTCAGAAAAAGAAAAAAAAAAAAAAATCCACAATACTCTAAGTCAAGCACCCATTTGTGTATTGAGAAAAAGGGGGTGGGGGAGGAAATCAAACAAACAAAACAACCATACATTTCCCAATTCAAAGCTTCTTAACTATATACCTTCAATAACTAAGCTAAAGAATGGAAGGGGATGCAATGAGTATAAGGGACCAAAAGAAACATACCGAAGTAGAAATTGTCTTTTTCCCATCAGTAGCACGGATAAGGCATCTGTACTCAATCGCTTCACCAGCAGTTGTCATTTTATTCCTCTTCACCTTAGACTTTAAAGATGCTAAAACATTGCAAGAATGAAAAGCACTGATCAGAATACTAAACATAACACCACAAAATCGTTTAGGAGAAAACAATGGAATGCAGATTATACATACATCGTTTAAGAGTAACCCAAACAGAACCCTTCTCGGTGCTGCGCTCAAACATGCTGGTGAGTTCATTAAGAAACGGGTCTGGTTGTAAAAGAACCTGAAAATTTCAGGGCAAAAAAAAGCCAAACAAACTTAGTTTTAGAATAGAACCTAGTAAAAGAAAAGGGGAATCAAATCATGTACACAAGCAATCACAAAGAGCAGCACACATACAATAAAGAAATTATATCTTCAACACATAATACTTAGAATTTTTTTTTTTTTTTTTTGATAAGTAAGAATGTTATATATATGAAAGGCTACTCTATGTATGAAGAACAAAGAGCAAACCTAGAAAATACAAGAAGGAAACAAAGAAAAAACAAAAAAGAAAACCAATCCATATATTAATTACAAAGAGAAAGAGAGCTAATAAAAGAAGGGAGAGAATCACTAGTCGTGAGTCCCCAAGCCCGAGACCAATCAAAAAGAGTCCCACTAAAAGAAGCAAACATCTGATCACCGGAATTATCCAAATCTTCAAACGTCCGCCGATTCCGTTCCTTCCAAATACACCAAAAGATGCACAACGGGAACTAAATTCCATACACCAAGACACCAATAGGGTTTTTCTTTTTCTTTTTTCAATAAGCGGAATTCAAACCCACATCCTTTCTTTGATGAAATTAAACAATAACATTAGAAACCACTTGTAATGCATAGAACAATTTTATTTACAATGAATCATAAATCCATAACAACAACTATTTTCCAACTTGGCCAATGTGGAATTCGAAAACCATGCAAAATATATACAAATCTGAAAAGCAATGTATGTCTATACACCAATGCATACATTCATACACTTTGTGCATTATATAAATTGAACCACAAAAGCTTAAAAGCACTACTCAGATTTGATATTCAGCAACGAAACCTATACATACACACAGAATATATCTATACACAAAACCAAACAACAGGATCACCCAAAAATCTTTGAATAAAGAAAATTCAACTTTGAAAACAAGAAGCTCCGTACACTGCAATTCAATATATAAATACACAAATTGAGAGGGAGAAAGTGAGAGAGAAGAGAATTTACCATGATGATGACTGTGAATGAGATCTAATCGCCGATGTAGAAACCCTAACAGTCTCTCTCTCTCGCTCTTTCTTTCTTTCTCTCTTTTTGGACTTACAAGAGTAGCGTACAAGTTTTCTGCGATTCTTTAAAAACTGAATCCCTCACACTTTTATATATATATAACGCTCAAGTGGTGTGCTTAATACGTACGTAATTACGAATAATTGGACCAGAAGTCTTTTGGGTTTTCCACCACTTTGTTACTCTCTAACAATATTTAAATATTTTTGTCAAAAATTTTTTTTTTTTTAATTTTATTTTTTAAAATAATATTTAAAATTAATCATAACAAAAAAATAAGAAGGGTTGATAAAGTAATATGAAGAAACCCAAAATCTTTCTAAAAAAAAAAAAACCCAAAAAAATATTTAATTGATGTCTTTAGTAAAAAGTAAACATCATTGAGTGAACTAATTATATATATATATATATATATATATATATAAATCTTAGTATATCTATATAAATTAAATCAAAGAGGATGATTGAGTTTTGCGGATTTAATAGTGTTTGAATTGTTTAAGTTCTAAAAAAAAATATATATGTTAATCAACATTTTTTAATGATATAAAATATGATGTGCAACGAGAATTCACTTAGTCATCTCCCGTCCATATGCGTCGTCCAAAGGATAGGTAAGTCTTTGCTAACTCGTCCGTCTGTCCTTAAGGACAGACGAGCAAACTATCGCCCGTCTCTCCTGGAGGACGGACGAGAGTTTTAGCATTCGTCCGTCCTTTACAGACGGACGAGCTTGCCACCACCCCCTCGTTCACTAAGGACAAGGGAGGACTTCTCCGCCAAGTGGAAGAACGAACCGTCGCCAGTCAAGGCCAACCGTAGTGAAATACAAACTTCTACATCAGTTACTTCCGAGCCTGTTGGATTCCTCAACTGTAGGAGCGGTTACTAAATAAGTAACCGCTTCCCGCATACTATATAAGCATACGCCAATGAATGAGTAAGGCATTCTGTTCTGGTGAAACTAAGTTTACATTCCTTCATTCAGAGATTAACTTCACCATCGGAGGGTTCTTGGCCGGCTTCCACCGGTCTCCTCTGAGTTTTTACTTGTTTTCTCAGGATTCAGTCGCAAGTTTATCAAGGCCCGGCATTTTCAGTCCACTGATATCCCAGAGTTCATCAAAATATGTTATGGTTTGATGTGTTATAAGTTTCGATTTATAAGATGACATTTGGCACCGGTCAATAATTTCAATTTTTTTTTTATTGGGATAGTTAAAAATTTTGGTATTTATAATAATTGATGAAGAGAATAAGGACACATCATCTCGGTTTAGAAATGAGGTCAAGTTTGATAGCATGGTAAGTCAACCTAGTTTTGTGGGCCTTGTGGCAACTTAGCCATGGCACGAAAAGGCTGCCTAAACAACTAACCAAGTCAACTCTATCGGTTCCATCCAAAATAAAAAGTCAACTCTATCTTTATATGGAAGTGCATTCATGCCCATCTACCCTAATTGAAGTTATGATATCAATTATAACATAGGATAACCTCCAAATTAGAGATGCAAATTACATAAGATAACTTAGCTGATATCTCAGAGAGGTTGGTTTCTTAAACCGCATACATAAAAAGGGATGATCGTTAGAATATGCACAAGAAACAATAACCCTAAAAAGTAAATCTCCTAGCTATCCTCTAAAAGGCTAGAGTACTAACTCAGGTGTATCGAAAATTTTCCTATCGATCAAATCCTAGTGAATCTGTCATTTGTGTTGTCTTCTTCTCCTTTTTTCTAGGTCGAGTTAAATTTTTTTTTTACAGAGCCGAGTTAGACCATTAATTAGACCGAATAGTCAATAATTTAAATTATTGAGGGTTGATAATTATGATGTTTTTGGATATACTTGTCATTTAAATTTGTATATTATCATAGAAAAACCTTATTTTTGATAACTTCATAGAAAGACCTTATATATAAAAATATAGATTTCAATTGTTTAATGCGCTAGTGAAGAAAGCAAAGCTAATTCAAGTTAAAGACCGAAAAATAAAATAAAATAAAATAAAAGGAAGACCTACAATAGCATTAGTATTAATAAAAAAAATTGAATTAAGGATAAAGTTGAGGAAAATAATTCTTTTGAATATCTATAGTCAACCCCAAAATTTTAGGATTAAGGCTTGATCATTGTTATTACCGATTTTAATTGCTTAAATTTTATACATATTATTTTAGTAATAAAATAATTAATTATTTGAATATTATAGATAATATTTGTATTTGTGAAAATTAAATATTTTTATTCTAAAAATAAATATATGTAAGTAGTTTTTATTTATTTATTATTCAGTAAGTAGTTTTAAGAAAGTAGAGTGAAAAGTTGGATTTAAATAATTAGTAATCTATATGCGATAAGTGACATTTTATATCTAAAAGATTGGAGTTAAACTTCTCACTTAAAAAAAAAATTTGTAATTCTCAGTCTCACTTAAAAAAAAAAAAAAAGTTGTAATTCTCAGTAATTTTTGTCAGACCAATAATCAAAATTTTATAAATTTTTATGAGTTTAACAATTCTTATCCCACATTCCTATGCGGTGAACATACTCGTGAAAAAGTAGAAACTTTTCCTACGTTTGGATATCTCCTCCCCTCTCCTCTCCCTCTCCCTCCGTTCCAAACATACCAATTATTGTGCTTTAGATCTAACACAGTTTCACTTTTCTGGCATGAAGAACAATTTCAATTTTCTGAAAATCCATTATTCTGTATATTCATGAATATTTTGTCTTACTTCCCAAAGTGGTATCATTGCAACAAAAACTAATAGGTTACATGTAAATTAAGACTGCATGTCATTGCATGATCACGCATGTTGGAAGCACCTAGACTATTTCTGCCAGTGATATTTATTTTACATTCTTTCCATTTTTCCAAACTTTCTGATGAATTAACATCAAATGGGGCATATAGGCAGCAAGTCATACATGTGGAGAAAATAAAAGGAATAAGTAGATCGATGTGCTCAAAAATTGCAAAACCTAGTGGGCTTTTCCATTAAAAGATTTCATCTAATAGTTGCAACTAGAGTTTTGTGTATGTCCATCTCTCTATGTTTTATTGCTTTCCCTCTCTTTTTTTGTTTGTATATTTTTATTATTATTATTTTTTCTTGCATTGAATAGATTCTTAGTGTATCTGTTAAGCATAATTTAAATATATGCTAATGTAACTCATATTTCAAGCTTGCTTTCACATATTAAATTTCTGTTCTGTTCTTGACATTATATCTAATGGCACTATGGTAGGAAGATTTCGAGAAACGGGCTCAGTCTATAACTACAAGATCAAAATTGAAAGCTGAAATTCGATTTAAGGCTGAGATTGTATCGCCTGCAGAATGGGAAAGGTCACCTGCCACTCTATCTTGTCTGCATGCTTGTTTTGCCATCATTTAATGTTCCAAATGACAACAATTCTGTGCATTACTTCATATAAGAGAAAAGAATGCTTCTCGATGATTTGTATGTTTATATTTAAGAAAATTTTCTTTTTTAGCTTTTCCTAGAGGCCAGTGGACCTTCTTAAAATGTTGTATTGCATCTACCATTGATCATATAAGCTAAAAATAAGCATAACTTATGCTTTTTTTTTTCCCATCCAATGATTTTTACTATATATAGACTGATGAATTTTTCAAAACTAGTCTAGGTGGATAAGGGATCAGCAGAAGTCTGAAGGAGTTACTTCCGGTGAGGACATCTACATTATACTGCGCCTAGATGGTCGGGTCCGAAGATCAGGGAAGGTAAGTACTTTGGGAGGAAAAATTTTGTTGCTTATCCCTGGATGGAACTTGACCCGATTTTAAGTGCCATCCATTTTTGGCTATAAGTAAATTTTCACAAATAAACTGCCCAAGGCTAGCTAATTATTCTAGACGCTTCTTTACAATAATTATGATGGAGAAAATTCCAATTAAGATACCCGTAAGTGAGGCTTATTTAGGTCGTGTTATAATGCCTTAGCGAAACCTATTGATGGTCGAGGTGAAATTTACTTCATTTTCTATTAGCACGCTTAGTGGGTATCAACATGGAAATTGGGACTTAGTAAGTGTTGGAATAGCTAGAAACTTGTATGTTTTGGTAGCTGAGAGCCTGAGAGGCAGTAAAACATTGAAATTTTGAAATTCAACAAAACATCGTAAGCTAGGTTTTGAATTCCTTTTTTTTTTTTCTTTTGTGGCGGGGGGTGGTGGCCGGGGTGGTACCCAGCTTTAGCATTTGATTTTCTCAAACTGATGATTAAGTTCATGTTGCATGCACCTCTAATATCGATAAGTGGGACAGGCATTCCAGACTAATATGCCTTAGAAATTTTTTGAAATATAAGTATTCTTTGAAGATTTTCAAAGACCAGTATAAATTTAAGGATACCTTTTTCTCACAGTCTGATGTTCTCAGTTCTGAATTGTCTTTTCAGGGCATGCCTGACTGGCAACAAATATTGCAGGAGCTGCCACCATTGGAGGCAATACTAAGCAAGCTAGAAAGAAAGGAAGAGTTTCTTGCATCATCCGAGTCTTACATAACAGAATTTTGAGCCAAGACACATGCCATTTTTTACTCTATAATTGTTATTATAATTTCCATCCCATCCTTGATGATACCACATGAGACCATTTCTATTGTATAATTTTCTACACCCAGGACCCTATAGTTGGTCCTTTGACACTGCTCAAAAATCTTTTACATTCTTTCATTTGTCCTAAACATTAATGTATTATAACTTTTCATAGCAATTTTTGAAAAAGGAGAAGTAGATATTGGTATTTGGAAGTGATATGTGGTCCATCTCTAGGGTTGATAAAAAAAAATTGCATACTTGAGTTATGGATCTTGTTGGTTCCATATATTTATTTTCCTTTAACATCATCATGTACCACACCGTCACGCTGTTCCTCTTCCCCATGTTTGGATTCTCAAAGAATCTCTTATTTTGTGATTGAATATTTTTGTTTTAAAATAATTTACTCCACAATATATATTGATTAAAAAATATGATCTCCAAGTGTTGGTTTTCGAGCAAAGCTTGCTGCTTGTAACCTCTAGGTTCTTGGGGTGTGAATAATATGGATTAATCTCGTCAAACAGTCCTCCCCTGTAGACAAAATTATATTTTGTCACAAGCACACTAAGTTAGTTATATAACAAGCCGATGAATTGAATATCGTGTAATTCAATTTTATACTTCTTTGTTAGTGTTGGTTTCACCAACCTTCTGCATAGTATTCATTAACTTCTGCTGATTTTGTTACAAAAGATACTTTCTTCTTGACTTGAATATAAACTTATTCACCAAGAGTCTTGCAAATTGTAAAGTGCTGACAAGTTGCTGAGGTGTGCAATAAGTTTGGTACCAAAGTCAACAATCACGGCACAGCTAAGGAAAAAAAAAAAAAAAAAAAGAAGGAGAGGCTGAAACGCGCAACAGTGTAAAGGCAAACGTGAATAATCCGTATCCAAACCAACGCAAACGCAACTTAAACCCATGCTTCTAAATATATTGTCACATGCCTACCGCTTCAATTTGCTCACCATTGACCAGTGTTATAAGACAAAATAATTTACAACTTATAAATCGTAATTGGTACATCATTTTTATGTAGTTCATCATTAATATCACTTTTATTATATATCATAATTTATTATTCAAAAAAAAAATTATAAAATTTTCTATATCACTAGGATTATTGTTCATAAAAACTTAAAACAAACTTTTTTTATAATATCAAACTTGCACTCTCTTTCAATTTTATTGCATTTGCATGAATCAAATTTATGAACCATTTGTGTAGGCTTCAATTATTTGTTTAATAGCATTATAGAAAGACTTGAGAAATGGCATGATGCTTCCAGAAGCCGGTGCTGCATTCAAGGTTTTCAGATTCAACGTGTGATTGTGTGAACACGTTTTGACATATATATATATATATATATATATATATTACTGTGCTTTAGCTTTAAGTGACTCTAAGTTTTTATAAAAACTTAAGGTTTTTATAGTACTCGTTGCAGCAGATTTTGAGTTATTGACTATTGAGCTTGAAACCAATTCAATTTAAGAGTATTCTATGAAGGGTCTGACTCGGTTTGGCGGTATTTATCTGATTAAAAAAAAAAACTCGGTTTGATGGTAAGGATTGCGTAATCAATAAAAATTGCACCTATTTTTTTAATTAATGCGAAAACCTTAAATGCATTGAATTAAAGCTAATCAATCTATTACATGTAATAGTCAATATCATTTTCTTGGTAGGTTTTGAAGATGCCTGGCATTCAAAGATCCAGCTTTCTTTACATCAATCTTAACAAGTTTGAACTCTTAGAAGAATCATATAAAAATTGATTATGAGCTTTGTAGAAGAAATAAACACCCATGTCACCTTCATTGTTTTCCTTCAATTCTTTTTATTATTATTATATGTTGGTTAGTTATTATTAATTGGGTCATGTTAAATGATGCCCTTTGGACAATTATTAATAAATTATAATAGGAAAGTTTTGACACCGTTTTCATAAGAAATATAAAAAGCTATCAACAACATTTATTATTTTATCATTCTCCTAATAAAATGTTTTTAAAAATAGCTAATAAACCAATGTCTTAAGGCTATTGGTTAACATTTTCCTTATTTTTAATATTAGAGTATTATTTAAAAAATAAAAAAAATACTCTCTCCGTCCCACTTTGTTTGCCCTCTATTCTATTTTGAAATGTCCCAAAATATTGTCCTGTTTCTAAAAATAAAAGTCATTAATTTACTAATGTTCCTATTATACCCCTATTTTATTAATAATTCAATTTTTTGATAAATTTATTTAAGGATAATTTGGGAAACTTATACATTTTTAAAAGGTAGACAAGACAATAAATGATATTCCCTTAAAAAGTTTAATTTTTTAAACAGGACAAGCAAAGTGGGACGGAGGGAGTAAAAAATTAAAAAAAAACCTAGGACAGCCATGCAGCTGAGGGTGGTTGAATGGTTCATAGCATACTTGCTAATCCTTGAGTAGTCAACTAATGCCTCTAGAGTCCTCTTTTAAATTAAGCCACTATCATCCACTTAATTACAGAACTACCATTTCATTTTTGTTAATTAAGTAAACTTATGTGAGTGGGTGATATGAGAATCAAAAGGGGACCTGAAAATTTCTTGAACTCTCAATTGATTCATTTATTTTGTAATTAAATAGACATATTCCATCTTACATTAAACCAGGAAATAATTATTTTGTACAATTGTGCTATCTTTCATTTAATATTGTATCATAATGTTTGATAATAATGCATTAAAATTTTTCTTGCCAATATTGGGTAATTCTATTTAGACAATCATGCAATATTTTCAGAAAAAAATTATGATTGAAAATAGCTATTTCTTTATTTATACTTGTCTATTTCCTTGATAAATTTTCAAGAAGGTTCTTAATGAGCTTGCACTAAAACCTAAGAATGATATTTATACCCAAAAAAAAAAAAAAACAAAGAAAAAAAATTATTATATACAAATATTATTCAATTCCAAATTATATAACTTATTAATAGAGAAACATTGGGATGGAACCCTAGATATATAACCACCACAAGGGTGAAATGTTCAAAACATCAAAAGTTCATTGACCTCAAAAATATATAATTAGAATTAAATAGGAACAATAAAGAAATCAACTGTCTCATTTTTTGTATTCTAATTATTTTTTTTTTGAAATATTTTAATCACTTTGTATTCGACCAATTGTAATATGTCATGTATTTAAGTGAAGTATAAAATAAAACACTCAAAAGGACAAATAATTTTTATTCTTAAGAATCTAGAGTAAAAACATAAACATCATTATTAATCACTAATTAATTACACAAGCATGGCATTTTCGTAAATGTCCACAAATGCAATGCCATTCTTTGAGAACCAACTCTACTTAACAACAAATTGCCACCCGCTCTTGTCCCAAGTATCATGCTTATATAGGAGTGTTAACAAATCACAATAGAGAAAGAAAGTCAGAATAGCCAAAAGAGAATAAAAACAAGAGCAACATCTAGCTACAACAACAACAATGGCTAACTCAACCTCTTTTATCATGGCCTTCTACATGCTACTGATCACAACCCTGATTATGATCTCCTCCACCAACGCAAGCTTGGACCACAGCTTGAGCTGGGTGCCAAGGAAAAACTCAAACCACTGCCAAGGTTCCATTGCTGAGTGCATGGCTGATGGCAATGAATTTGATATGGACTCTGAGATCAACAGGCGCATCTTGGCAACCACTCAGTACATAAGCTATGGAGCACTGCAAAGGAACACTGTGCCATGCTCTCAAAGAGGTGCCTCCTACTACAACTGCAAGGCTGGTGCTGAGGCTAACCCCTATAACCGTGGTTGCAGTGCCATCACTCGATGCCGTAGTTGAAGCTTTTGTTTGTTTGTTTGTTTTTGTTCTTTAATTTTCTGCAGGTTTAGTTTCTACTTATTTGTAATATAAGGTTGTAATAAAATGGAGGATTTAGTTAGAAGGGTTCTAGTTCCTCTCTGTTATTGTAGGGTGTCATATTCATGTCTCATAAGTTTTACTACTTAACAGAACTATATAGAAGGATGATTATATATTACTGTTACTTTTATGTTCTTTCACTCTTTTCATTTAATAGTTTCATATATACTTTGATTAACTTAATTTTTTTTTTTTTAAATTGTTGAAATTTATTTGAAAATTTTTAACTTTGCCCTGTTCTTTCAAAATCAGCTCTCAAGTTCCATTTGACTGCCAAGAATGACGGAGAATCAAATAAACACAGGAAATCTTTCAGGAATCAACTGGTTTAAGATCCCAAGCCTTAATATCGTTGCCTACGACTTTCAGATAATAGGCTAATCCAAACTATATGTATGTACAAGGAGTAAGCAGGTGATACATCTTTTTACTAGATATTTTGATGATGGTCATGGATCCATGAGTTTTCCGAAGCAAGAAACTTGAGCTGAACAGCAAAATTTGCAGTATGGCGAAAATTTTGGTTATAAAGGTTCAAGATTTCTTATAAATTTGCCACCAGAAAATAAGGAGAATTCAGCGGGTTCAGGAATATCATAACTGTTTGCGTTTGCGTGTGCGTGTGTTTTTGTTTACTTTTTACCATTTGACTTCATTTAAATACGAAAAAGAGAAACATGCATTATTTAATATAAAATATTAGATGTGCCTTAAGTCATGCTCTTAGAAATTAATTCAGTTGCTGTCAGAGAGGAGTTGCTTTCTACAATAGAAGAGGGTTTGTTGCTGGGTGCTTTGGTAGTCAAAGAAGCAAGGCTTGGATTGAACTGCCCTGGTTGACACGTGTTTTCAAATAAGACATCCAAGGTTCAAATTGCCCTGCTATCAAATTATCATAGAGAGATAGAGAGAGAGAGAGAGAGAGAGAGATTGGATTGAACCAGTTTCAGCATCCAAGGGAAAGCAAACCAATCAGCAAACACTACAGCTAAGTATGCTCAGAATATTAAGAAATTTGTAGCTACAAGAGGACCTTCCTGAATTCGGACCGGAACAACTGAAAAATAATGTAGCTCAAGTGTTTTAATGGGAATGGAAGTTATCTGATTTTCGAAAAAAAAAAAAAAAATGTTGAACACTTAGCTTACAAAAATCCTAAATTTTATGATTCCCTACGGCCAGTCCCTAAATGTGTGCTTTTCACCATCAAACACAACTATTGTCAAAAGCTGAGCAGACACTTGAGATGGAATTTGAGACGGGTATATTTGAAACATGAAAACTTATAAAGCCAAGTTGAGTAATGTTGAGGAACAGGGCCACTTGCACTGCATGATCGATAAAAATATAATAATAATTGAAACAGATATTCATATTCATAACTTCCCCATTATTGTCAAACGACCAACACATTTCAATGGGGGAGAAAATAACTACTCCCAGCACTGTATTTCTGAAAGAAAAACAGCATTTAACTACAAAAACATATAAGGCACTAAATAATATTCCATAACAGCAGTGTTTTCATTCTCCAGACTAATCGCAGACAAAGAAAGTGGGCATCAAACCAAACTCATCACTCCATGTAAAACATGCACATCATCAACACTATGCAGAACCTTCCTCTTTCTTCACATCATCTAACTGTGGCTTGGTTGGGGGAACTGGAGATGGAGAGCTCTCCACGCCCATCTCTGCTCGTAGATCATTGATGCTTTGCTCCAATTCATTTATGCGGCCTCCCATCTCATCAAGTGAGCAGCAGTTAAGGAGACATAAGACCTCATCTTTTACCAGTTTTGCAGAAAAGAAAATAAGTACAATAACATGGTGCACAAAAAAAAATTCCAAATATATTTAAATCTGTTGCTTTAGCAAACTGGTAGACAAAACCAGGAACAGAGAGAGACAGGTTCCAACTTATTCTCCCAGTGAAGCTTCCTGCTTGGGTGGCAGGTTGGGTCCTTTTTTTTTTTTCATAAAATAAATATCCATGCATTTGTGGTCCAATAGCATCATCTGCATGAGAGTGAAGGTTTACGTACACTAATCCCTAGTTCCCTACTGATTATTCTTCCCATATGACCTGTTCATATATCAAATATCCAGAATACGAATGGCCAGAAATCACGGGCAGAACTAAGTTCAAGCTTTGGAGACCATCAAACTCCCCCCCGCCCCCCTATTTTTCCCATTCTGGTTTATTGGTAAGGTAACACACATCTAATAGATATTGAACCTATGACATAACATCACCCTCCATCTCATTCTTATAAGATGAGGAGGTGCCATTTGAGCTCATTTTTGAAATGCTTCCCCACATTCAGTGAACCTACTTCTCATATGGCAACCCAAGCTTAAATCACACACAATCCCCTCCCTACCCCCCCACCCCTTCTTTTTCTTTTAGCTTTTTCACCCAATGCTAAATTCCCAGCTCTGACCCTGAGCCAATAATTAATTGTTCAAAGTAGAAATAATAGGCTACTTTCCTTTACATAAGATTCCTATATGAGAACCAATATTTAGTCTAACAGCAGATTTAAATACATTAGGGAACTTAGTTCATTTGTAGTGTTCCTAGCCTAGAGAAGTTATTCACCATCAAGTTAACAAATACGGCTTATCAACAACAAAAAAATAGTTAACAAATACGGTCAAGGATATTCTTTGTAACAATCGAGTCGGACATTTGTTGGAACCTTGTTTGCTGCAATCAAAATTTTGTTAGTTACAGCAAGACATTAGCTGAACATAAGCTCTATATTGTAACTTACCATCTGCTGCAGAAGATTTTGCACCTGAAAAGTTAATTAAAAAAGCATATCAATAACACCTTAACAAGAAAAATACAAAAAACAATGACAACAGTGAATTAAAAATTGCTCATCCGTGCACAAGCTACACCAATATTTATCTAATTATCATTGACATGCAAATGAATCACCATAGATTTAAGAAGCAAACACTCAAAATCATCAGTAATAACTAAGAACTTCATAGGTTCAACCTCAAAGAATATGCACGGCCAAACAATTTTATACAATTCAAATAGCTCAGACATCCGACTTCATCAGTCACACAACTAATAAGCAAAAAAAATTCATTTTGATCCATTCTAAAGGCCTGATAGAGTCCTTGGGCATCAAAAAGCATGTAAGTATTAAAATGACAGCATTTATTTTTGGGCAAATTACGAATTAACTCCCATTTGGAAACCATCACTAAACCTTCTAGTAGTTTGGAGAAAAATGAAATTGTCATACTTTCCATCCTAATTGATGGACTCTTGCAAATGATCAACAGAAGCCTAAAATCTAGTATTAAACACCATTTACAGCCAAAAAGACATGCAGCCAATTTTGCAAACACTTCAAAAAAAAAAAAAAAAAAAATTAACACCAATTTCTACTACTACTACTTACCCACATGCAAACACTTCACATCCAAGATACTTAAATCCGTGTTTTCATCTCACATACGCACATCACATGTAAGAATCCATAAATCACAACAACAAAGCATTGGTTCCAAAACTACAGGGTCAAACAGTTATTGATCCTCACATGTGAAAAAAACTAATTGGGTTTGTTCACATTCATTCTTCTCCGTCCTTCTATTCTATCTAAAATTCAATAAGCACACTATACTATATATAATACGACAGATTTAGTAACCTTTTGCATTATTCAGAGAATGTAGAGGAACTTACAAAAACAGTCATATCAGCAGTGCTTTGCTTAGGATCTTCCCCATCATGTCCATCCTGCCAAAAAAAAAACCCTACATGAATGAAACAGAATCATCTCCTTCACAAAAGCTTGGATAAAAACATACATGACCCAAAACAAAAATTCAACCCATCACCAATTTCTACAAGCACTTGCATAGAGATTAATCCAAAACCAATAATAAATAAACAATTCCAAGATTTCAAAGCATGTCCCCTAACATATATAATGGAAAAAATTGCACATATACAACTACATTACACACACGAATTAACCCTAAATTATGCATTTTTGTGTAGTAGTGAAAATTTTTGTTCGTGGAGAATAGATCTAAATGCTTTTGTGAAATCACATTTTGGTACAAAATAATAGTGTTGAAATTCTTGAAACCCTAACTATACCTAAATACACCAGAAAAATTAACATACAAAAATGATAGAGAGTGAAATCAAGAAGGGCATACCATTTTTTCTTTTTTTTCGTTCGGAGGTGAAGCCGTGTGGGTGCGTGATCCGTACAGCAGCTACAATGGTTCGCGTTGTGGGAGTGGGAGTGGGAGTGGGAGTGCGAGAGAAGAATGAAAGAAAAATGGTTCCGGTTAAAATGGGAGTGGGATGTGTGTGCGTGCGTGCGCTCATCTCAAATTGGCCCCCTTCTTTTGCTACAATTACATCAAATGCCATTCTTTCAGAATAGTTTTTTTTTTTTTTTTTTTTTTTTTTTTTTTTTGGAATTAAATTAGAGCATTTGCATCAAACATTTGCAAAATAGAAAAAAATGCTTCAATTTTACACATTTAATTCAACTGAAGTTAAAAATGTGTAAATTTATAAAGTTGCTACAGTTATTGTGTAAATTTATATCGATATTATTCATTTTGCATATAATTTTTTATTATTTCTTTACGTATCTCGAGATTAAAAGAAAAGAGTAAATGATGGTTATTATTTGAGAAAAAAAAAATATTTTAAAAAATTATGAAAATTTGATATTTTAATGTTATGTAGTGTAAAATAAAAAATCTAATGTACGATATTTTGAACAGTGAATATATAAAATAGAAAAATTAAGTTTTTATGCTGAAATAGATGAAATTTTTTGCACGAACTAATGTGAATGCTTTTACACATACCTCATGTAGAATAACCCTCGTTTTGAGTTTTGAGAAATTTAAAAAATTAGATTTTTCCGATAATAATAGAAGCATAATATTCTAAATTTTGAAGAAAAAAAAAAATATGTTAACCAAACCCTAATCATGGTTTGGTGACAAACAAATAATATTTCACCTAAAAATATTTCTAATCATGGTTAGGTCTGATTGAGGGAATCTTATCAAAATTTGGGATAAGTTTGATTTTGTAAAATTAACCCTTTATGTGGCATAGGATTAATTTTATTTTAGACTAAAATAAAAATTATACCCCTAAAATTTGGAGTAATTTTGATTTTTCCCTTTAAAATTTCAAAATTTTGATATGTTCCCTTAACATCAGATATCAACTAAATTTGCTCCATTCTATGCATGAATATTACATTAGACAGTAAAATTACTAACTTGTTATAAAAAATCCTCCCAACTCTCGATCCAACCTCAACTTCCCATGCTAATAGGTACTCTAATTTCACACCAAAAAAAAAAAAAAAAAAAAAAAAGATTACTATGACAAATAAGTGTCAGGATATGAACTAAAAGCAGGCAAGTCAAAACATCAATTTGTCAACTACCAATCTTGAAGGAGCTTCTTACATCACATTGTTCTTGAGGACCAATGGCCAAATCAATAACATGAACAACTTACTAGTTACTAGTAATTTTTCAGGGTATTGGTTAACAATTCAGTTAAAGAAAGTTTTTATGAAAAATAATAATAATAATAATAATAAATGTTTTAACAGCTTTTTTCATTCCCCATAAAATAGATTGTTAATCAATGCTCTAAAGACACTTATTAGCATTTCCCTAAATAATTACAACCATACAATAAAAATGTGTACATCACAAAGCTTCCCTTCTTGTTAAGCATTAGACCTCAATTCAAAACACAACTTTAGAAGCTCCTCGTATTAATATCATTGGAACTTTCATTGATCTCTTTTCCTTTTATTTTTTTGAAGGGCTTCTTTGAACATCAATAAGCTTAACTAATATAAGTACATGGTAAATACTAAACTCCATGGTCTTTTTTGTCTTTTTAGCCTTAGCACTTTTTCATTACTTAACCAAATTTGAAGCCATATAGGCATATATATTTATATGAGGTAATCCACTCAGATAATTGAAACTTTGAAAGCAATGCTAGGAGCGCCATGGTGTTCAAATTTCAAATCTTTCAGCCTTAAAAATAAAAAGTAATGAATGATACGGGAACAGTAAAGGGGACTGGGCCTATTAAAGACTAAAAAATAAATAAAGGGGACTGGGGAGAGATGACTATAAGGCAAAGTGGACCCTGAAGAGAGTCAAAATGCCCATTGTTTATCGGTAAGAATAATAGTACATAAACCCAGCCCATATGAAAGCCTCAACTTTAGCCCCAAAGAGAAAGAATTAAAAGCAAAAACCTTCATCATAAAAACTAAAAAATTCAACCAAAACAAAAACAAAAAACAACCAACTCAGATTAATAATGTCACTCCAAGCTAAGTACTTCATAATTCATAATGTAACAAATAACTAGAAATAGATCAATAATAATCCCAATCTAGTCTTCTATATACCAAGCATCCTAAGACTTTCCATCCAAGAGAGTATAACTTGAAAATAAAAGGACCCTTAACCATTCCAAAATCATTTTTAACAAGTTTACCATACGGGACCTGTGCTTTATAGGTTTTTTTTCTAACTTGTAGACTCCACCAAGGTTCAGTCCTTAAGCAAATCTAAATCCAACTATGTAAACCTGCTATACACACCCCTAAGTGAGCAAATAATATAATCTAAGTCAAGAAACACAAGGATGGGATTCAGAGTAAAATGTAGGGAAAGTGAAGCATAAACAATTTCATAAAAATTTGTTGAAATATATAAAATAAAATAGCAAGCTTTCTTGCAACCTAAAAAATGGTATTTAGCATTCATAGTATAGATGGCTGATTGAACATTCTTCAATCTTAGAACAAGAAACCAGTTACGGCCAGAAAAGAAAACTCAACCTGCTCTTTTACAGTCATGGAAAAATTGTGTAAGAGTTTAAAGACAATCAAAATTCAGCTAAGGGGGGTATAAATCTACTTTTCCTTTCGTTTCTCTTTGTGTGCTTTATGGTCCACATAAGGATATTCAGATGGGGCAGACCAAAGACCCCACAGTATAACAAGATGGAGACAGAGAAGCAGTGCAGATGAATAAGCATTTGAAGGATAGATATTCCAGCAAATTTCAACCCCTATAAACAAAAATATACTGCACAACGCAAAGATGGACAATAAGTGAATATGGTTGAAGAAATAATCAATAAATAACTATAGCAGTAAGGCATGGATAATGTGAGCAACCTACCGTAGCAATGTGGGAAAGGGTGTTCGCCACAATAGGTAAGGTAAACTATAGAAATACCTGCAGCAGACACATAAAATGGGAGTTGAGACTTTTTCACTTCTAATAAAATGATATGTTTCGACTATCAATAGTTGGGGATATTTGCAGGTTAACGTTGTGAAGGGACAGAATATAGTAAGTTAATATGGGTTTGAAAGAAAAATGCAAACTAGCATCTTGAGTTTTAGAAACTCAAGTTCCATATCAATCTCGAGCCTCAAAGACTCACTTCCCACTTGCTGAGTTTGCTGAGTTGGACATGTATATGCCACATAGATCTCGAGTTTTTAATAGTCGAGTCAAAACAACATAAATCTCGAGTTTTTTACACTCGATTTCAAATAGATAAAAAAAAAACGTATAAACCCCAGAAAAAAAAAAAAAAAAAAAAAAAAAAAAAAAAAAAAAGGAAACCCAGAAGAAAGAAAGAAAGAAGAAGAAGATCCACAGCAAAGGGTCTTGTTTTTGTTGTCTTTGGTTGTGGCCATTGCTTGCTTTTTGTTGACTTGGTTTGTATTGAAAAGGGTCTTGTTGCTTTTTGTGTTTTGAAGGGTTGAACATTTGCTGGAGATTGGTGGGTACTGGGTTGGTTCTTGATGGAGCTTTTCTTTCTAAAGTCAGGTACTGGTACTGGATTGGTTCTTGATTGGAGCTTTTCTTTCTAAAGTCAATGTACGCACTGGAACTCAAGTCTTAGAGACTCGAATTCCACGTGGAATTTTTATGCACATCAACTGTCTCAAAAATTTGGAACTCAAGTTTTTAAAACTCGATTTGCTATTTATCTTGAATTTTAAAAACTCGAGATGCTAGTTTCACACATACTTTCAAAACCGGACAACTAACGAAATTGTTAGAAATCCTTTGTTATTTGGAAAGGGTGTTCATCAATAGTTAATTTTATGAACACTATATTTTATAACCATAATTGTAAACCTGATATCAGTATGTACTAATTATATGGGCTTTTACTCAGACTTATCCTAGCAGTTTCAACACAAAAGTGAAAGCGTATAGAATTATAGATTACTTCCTCCATTAAATGAAAGGCTCAATGAACCTCAGTAAAATCTAAAAAAGAAGGCAGACAGCTACTGCTTCAAGTGGCAAGAGAGGTAGCTCAGCAAGGAAGAAATTAAATTGTCAAGGTTGGCTTCATTGTCAGTAGACAAAAGGTTAAAAGGCACTAGTGATTCTGAACCAGCCTAGATTTCCAATTCTTCGGGAAATTGGTCAAGATAGATGACAGCACCTTTTAACTATTTTCTTTTTCACAGAGAGAGCAACCTCCTCTTAGGGCCTCACATCCTAAAAACATACTTTCATTGATAAAACTGTTAGTCTATAAATGAAAAACCTCATCTTAATGCAAGGATAGATGTGGAATGCAAGGTTCCTGTTTTCAGTGCAACTGACCTGAAGCAAGTGTTCTATGCTATAATTCTGATCCTTGAGCAATTTAAAACTGGAGGTCGAATTTTCTCCAAATAGGGCAGGATGATGCAAGTATAGGTCCTAGTAGTTTTCTCAAAAAGAAAACTATTTTAATTTAGTCTTATTTTTTTTTACAAGCCGAGGTCTTATTAGTTTATTAGGTTATTAATATTATAATTTCTATAAGGAAGGTTATTTTTGTAATAAGGAAATTAGGGTTTCCTACACCAATTAGAATTAGGGCTTAGTGTTCCTTGAGCAAATTTAATGAAGAAGTGTTTCAGGAACAAAAATGGTTACCTGAGCAAATTTAATGAAGAATTGAGAATAAAATTAAAGAAATATTTTTTTCTTCTTTTTTGGAGTATGAGTGTTAAGAATCATCCTCTCTAATGCATTGTAATCCCATTTGAAATGTTTGAAGGAGAATGATTGCTTGCTTCAGAGTGATTGGTCGCATCCCCTTTATAGATTGAAGGGGCACTACTTGTATATGTTATGCTTCATTATCAAGCTTTTTGTCTTTTGATCCTAATGCTTTATCTAGACTGCTTATTGTTTATACGAATTGCAATGAAAGCCCTTGCTGAGTCCCTGCTCTAAATAAATATTGAAGAAGGAATTGGCCACCTTTCAGTTTAAACGAGTTTAGTTTGTATACAAGTTCCTTCCATAATCTAAACAAAGATATTCAATATCCGAATGAGAAATCAAAAGTTACATAATGTTCAGTTCATTTCTTGAAGCTGAATGACTACGTCAAAGCTGAATTTTTGACCTGCCTCAAATGTGGCTTCAAGATCTTCGAAGCTCTGCTCAATTCTCAAGTCTTTGCTGACTTTTAAACCTTCCTGCAATAATTTAAAAGCACAGAACTAAATTTAGGCTCCGTGGGATTGTACATAACACAAAATCTCGATAGCCAAGAGAATGGGGTAATTGTGTTGTTGGATGATGCATGACTAGGAATAGAGATTAGGCATCAATGTAAGTGAAGTACATGAACAATGATTTAAATGATGGAAGAAACATTACACTTCATCATGGCTGTGTTCTTTTGTAACAATCAGTTAATGCACTGATGTAACAATTATACATGGCATATACAAGAAAGCTTGGTTAAGCAGTTAGTCAACAATTGTCAAAGTGTTTAGTTACAAAGTAGATAACCTAAGCCACCTGACTTTGCACCTATGAAGTATGAACAACAAAGTCTAAGAATTTGTTAAGAGGTCTTTGATTGAAAGTAAACACTATTTAGTTTAGAACTGAGTTTTCTTCCGATAGCAATCTTGAAGAGTTGTTAGCAATCTTCCGATACAAATTTACAATAATGCTATTATTATCCTTAAAATTGACCACCCACTCATTGATCATTTCATCCCTCATAATGTTTAATGGGAAGACAAGTCCTCTATGTTCAAACCATGCACAAGCTATTAAGGATAACATTCCAGGCACTAAATCAAACTCCAATACACAATGTTCTAGTTTCCATTACAAAATGCAACTTTTGAATTTTTATAACAATTCTGGAACTTTTGATATTGGAAAAGATAAACTTGGTTTAAAACTTATGATGGTTCCAATGTTGAAATCATATCTTTTTTTTTTTTTTTTTTGGTTCTATAGTTTGAAACCTTGAATTTTTACGATTTGGTGCCTTTTTGGTATGGTTGTATAAATCACCCCCTCTGGCACTCCTTTAATAATATTACTTACTTATCCAAAAAAAAAAAAAAAAATTGAAACCATGATTTCAATTTCCTACCATCAAATGCAGGCATTTGAAAGCATTCACCTACTATTATCGAGCACATTAATGAAGCTAACATATTGAAGTAAATAGAGAGCATTGTCTAGATAAAGGAGACAAAAGAAAAATAAGTAAAATATCATGTAATTTAAATAAATATAAAAATAAAATAAAATATCATAACTACCTTTTCTACATATTCAGCTATGGTAGAGTTAATCACCTCCTTGATTACTTGCTCGTAAACTTTAGAAGGTCCAAGGACCTCTAACAGAATGTCTTTTGGTATCTGCTAGACACAAAAAAGGTATAATGCAACCCCCACCACAGTCAACAAAATTCTGCATCCATTATGCTTGTGTCTGTTTGTGTGCTATGTATATCAATCCACGTAAACATATATAATTGTGTTAGTACAGATCTTTCTCTCTTACACACACTGAGACACAGACACATGCATGCATTTCTATCTGTGTTCATGGGAGTGTCCCATTGTGCATGCATCTCTATTGGATGGTGTAGATGGATGCAACCACATGGATAAGATAAAAGTTATCATAACAGATTCAAAGGAGCCATAAATAAAACAAGAGAGCTTCCAACCCACACGGCCATGGTTGCATTTGAAGAATAATAACTTTCAAAGACAAATCATACTGTGGGGAGAGAGATAGAGGAAGGAGAAGAAGAGTATAAGTTATAAAATCAAAATGGAAAAAACTCTAATGGTTTCATTTAAAGAAGAACCACTTCTAAACACTGGAAAAAAAGACAGTACAATAGAAGGGGAAAAAGAGAGAGAGAGAGAGAATTAGTCCCATTACCCAAGCAGTTGATATTGGTTGAGTAAAGGAATTACCCTCAATCTCACTCTCAGTTCACCTAATTGTAAAAATTAAAGGTGTTTCTAGTTGGCAAGCATATGAATTAATGTTTAGATAATGAGCCATACTATATTAGGAAAGAAATTTTTTTTTTCTATTTCTGGTCAGGAGGGAGAGATAATCTCAAAAGATTTCATCGATAGGTAACAGACATACACATATATAGATTTTCAACAAACAAAATTTGATATGCCACACACACACAAACATATAGATTTTCAACTAACAAAACTTGACATGCCAGATATTTTCCCCAACCAACCCTTTTCCAAGCCTTTATCTGTAAAATGCATCAGGCATGCATCATGTGTTGCTGGTTGTGGTTGGGGTTGATGATGTGTGTCAAGAATGCCACAGTGAGACATCCTTCACTTACACTTGAAAACCATTTCCCAATTGGATTACTAATCACAATAAGTTAAACAAGTTGATTGCAGGTTGCAGCAGAATCAAAGTACACAGAAACTTACATTTGGTGTTTTTCCTGAGTTGTCAAATTGTTTGTCCAAGACAAAATAGCCAAGGGAAGAAATCATGAAAAGAAAATGTTAGTTATATTCGTAGGAGGAAACCAAAAAAAGAAATGTGGTAGATGAAATATATATATATATATATATATTTACAAAATCATTTCCTAACTTATATCGTTTAGACAATTTATATTAGCAGTCAAATTAACAGTGTTCAAGCATTCAGAAAAGGATGAACTAAATATCTCTGTTCATGTTGCTTTTATTTTTCAATCCAAGTTTACACAAGAACTCCCTCTTGTGGCAAAGAACTCTGGAAAGAGTGCGATAATCAACCGAAGAGCACAAGAGAGACTACTGCTAGAAAATGTCAATGAACAATGGAGATGAGGCAATTGCCTTGCTATGCTTGTGAGCCTGTCTCTATTTCACGTTCTAGCCCTTTTGTCAATGTTTTTATTTTTGGAAGTCACTAGTACTAAAGATGATTTGAAGACATTTTTTTTTCCTAAACTAGACTTGTATCCATTCTCAAACTTATATGTTTTACCATATTTGATAATAACTCCCAGTATTCAGTTATCATTTTTAAAGCTCTGTTACATACAGTCCATAATTTCTAAGCTTCAACTCTCAATAAATTATTATAATGTGTATAGATTACATCAACCATGTCACTTAAAGAACACAGATGGTCAACAAAAGTCATGGTCGAAGCAACAAACAGTACCAATATTGGAGGACACAATGGTCTGATATTTTTAATTGCCTATTAGAGGAGTAATTTCTCAAACTGCATGCACCTAAGAACACAGAAGTGGTACCAAGAAGTGCATGGTTAGAGCATGTGGAGGCCCCTCCATAAAAACCACAAGTACATGGAGTGCTGCTCTAAACTAGTCAACCACAACAAATGATAGTTAAATAGTCATTAAATGATTGGAAGCCACTTCTATTGACCACTGTAGCTCTTCATAGATGACCATATGCAGTTAGAAAACAAAATCAAAAACAAAAAACAAAAGAAATAAGGGTATGTTTGGTAACTATTTTTTTTCCTTATTTTCTGTTTCCAAAAATAATTTTCTATTTTTGAGACTAAAAAACTTGTTTGGCAATCCAAAATGAACAGAAAACAAAAACTGTTCTCAAAACTCAAATTGTGAAGGAAACTGAAAACATACAAAATGCTGTTTTCAATTTCTAATTTTCAAAAGTCAATGAAAACATGCATTTAACTTAATGAATGTGTCTCATTTAATGAGTTAGTATTAGAGTTCAAATCCTAATAACAATATATTTTAGTATTTTCTATTTTTTTCTTCAAAAAAACTATTTTTTTTTTTAATTTCAATTAACCAAACATGTTTTTTATTTCAAAAATACAAGAAAATTGTTTTTTCTTTATATTCCCCAAAACAAGTTTTTGAAAATAGAAAACAAAAACTGTTACCAAACATAACCTAAGCTTCTCCATGATAAAATATACATCAAATTGAAAATCTTACCTCCTTTTACCCTTCGAAAGCCGGGTATTGGCTGTGCTGCAGCAACCATTTTGTTAAAAACATTGTCAAAAATTGCCTGAGTTTTGGCACCAAAAATCTCAACACTTATCTGGTGGCAAAAATTACAAATATAATTTGTGGTCAAAACCTCAACACTTATCTGGTAGTAAAATTTACAAATACCATTTATTGTCAAAATTCAATAATTGCAAAATGCAAAGACTATTTATGAACATATGCATTACAAATTTGACAATCCACCAACAAAAAAAATAAACAGAACAAAGGTGATCTCTATAACAATATGGGAATAGATGTCTTCATATCATCATTAATACTACTAGCTACCAAAAATAAAAACCATTTTAGCATACCTTTAGTTCTCTACCCTTACTAGTACTCGTGGCAGCAACAGAAAAATCATCAAACTGAGAAGAAGAAATTCCAACATCTTTGACACCTAAAAAGTAGCACAAACCATTATCGTGCAGAATAGTTAATAATATCATTAGGAAGAAGCTCAACGGTACATTTTGGAGGAGAATAAATTGGATCTGCACCTGATATTACAGCACAAACAGCAGGATGATATTTATGAATTCTCCTGTAAAGTGAAAGGGAAACATGAAGATCAAATAAGGAATACATGCGGAATTTTTCAGTACTAAAAATGACTGGAATTGATACATTAAACGACACATTTTTTGCAAGACCTCATACAATATATATATGCCCTGAATAATTTAAACTAGTCTATAGTACTTATGAAGCACTTAAAAATAAGTCCATTTTAAACAGAGACATTGAAGAACTCCAATCAATGACCTCAATCTCAATTGTTATGGTGATGCACTGATGCCTCCCTATTATATACTACCAACTTCTTCATCCAAAATATAATCTAAGCCACAATGGATTGACATTTTTCCATGGTACATCCAATGTCCTCTTAAGTCCCCCCCCCCCCCCCCCCCCCCCCAAAAAAAAAAAAAGTGAATTACACTAAATTCCCTCAGGATTTATCAAAATGACCCTCCCCCCTTGAGGTTTTTAAAAATGCAACAAATAAGTCTGTGCCCTCTAACATTACTACCCTAATTAGAATATTCCTTTTTTTTTTTTAAGAAGAGTCTCACTCATTTGTACAAACCTCAATCATTTATAAAATCTCGAGGGAGAGGAGTGTCACTTTGTCCATAGTTTGTGTTTAGGTAGGCTTTATTAATTTATTTATTTTTAAAGCCATATTCTGTTAAAAGTCAGGCATAGACTTATCTATTGCATTAATGGTATGTTTGGATGGCAGGATTTGGGCACATTGATTTGCAGTTTGATGATTAAAATCCAAATACCTTGTTTGGATAGTTTATGAAGGTCAAGTATTTGGAACTCACAGACCCGTCAAGGATTTTAAACCTTAAAATCCTTGAATTTGAAATAACTTCTAAACCCATAGAATTTTAAAAATCCAAATGACATACTTAAATATTTATGGATTTGGAATTAAGGCATTTCAAACCCGTCACTTTAAAATTCAAGTATCCAAACGCAACCTTAAAGAAACCTCAAAAACCTCAAGGTTGGAGTTTCAGTATCATTTCATTAATCCTCAGAAAAGTTTGCTGTAATTTAACTATAAAATTTAAAAAAAAATTATGACAAATGAGTTTGCATATAATACATTTTTTAACAACCAAGATACATAAATTGCTTTATCATACCCCCCCACCCCCCCCCAAAAAAAAAAAAAAAACCTGCATTATTTTGGGGTGTGCCAAAACATTATTCACTTTGAAATATCAATAAGCATAACTTAATGATTTTAAACTAAAGAAGACAAAGTTGAAAACTTTTTATACCTTTTCATTTGATGTGGAGCGTCATATCTGAAATGAGGTGAAAAACGCAAGCTTCCGGGAGTAAAGCCGTTTAATACTGCTTGCTTGTGCTTGTGTTTGTGTTTGTGACTTACTGTTATCTGTACCCAAAACTCCAATTTGTGAAGTAAGTAATAAATTATATACCATTAGAATGTAATGAAAAGTTAGAGGAGAGAGAGGAACCAACCTTTGGATTTAAAGCTGAGAAGAGAGAATTAACGGCTATTTCCATTATTATCTTCAATTCTTCTCTCTATCTCTCCCTTGGGTTTTTGGCTCTCCAAGCAATGCTCAGTGCTCTCAGAAAAAGAGACCGTGGTGGAAACGACGACGTTGTGGCGTTAGGAAGTAAAAACGATGGCGTTTCTTTGTAACAAAACAGTATCATGTTTGAATCTTCCGAATAAGATTTTATTTTCTCAATTTAATTTAACAATGTAATAACTAATAACCACTGCATCAATTTTCTAAAACTAAAAAAAAAAAAAAAACTATCACATCATTAAATTTTTTTTTTTTTTTTGAGGGACAAACATCATTTAATAATTAAAGTAATCCTTTGGGATCAATTTTTAATAATATGATATTAGATATATAATTTATACTCTAATCCATAAAAATGTATTTGCGCAAAATCCTTATACGGTTTCTTTAGATTTATTACCTGGACAAAAAGTATAAATATATATAAAATAAAATATCTACACAATTCCTTAATTAGTGACTTGGTGCACTTTAAACCCCTCAATTAACTTCAACCATGTAATTGTATTTACTAATAAATCACATAGTTGAATTAGTTTTTCTTGAAAAATATAACATCGCTTTTATATTTTTTTTTAATTAAATTAAGTGGTTGTATTTCATTCTGAAAAAAAAAAAAAAAAGTGTTTGTATTCAATTGTAAACCTAAGATACACTTAAATAATTTTATGTAAGTTTTATCCATAAAATATTAAACAAGGTATTGTATTTTAGTCTTTTTTGATTCCTCTCAAGCATGCGTTGCCTTGAACATGCCACCCGCACTAGATTATAAATAGAGATCAAAACCCCATGTAAAAGGAGTACAAACAAAGTCACTCTATCTATTCTATTCCTAGTAGTTGATAATGGCAACAAGCTTTTCACCAAAAATTCTTACCAATATCTTCTTGGTATTGGTCGTAACCGCGGCCATGTATGCAGCCAAAGCTACGGACCATAAAGAAACCAAGCTATCCTTTTACCTTCATGACATCGCAGCCTTCGGCGACCCCAAAGCCACGACGATCGCAGTTGCAGGCATTGCTGGAAAGGCTTGGACATTCACCCAATTTGGCACCGTCTATGTCGTCGACGACAATATCACCAAAACCCCAGATCCAAAGTCACCCAAAGTTGCGCAATTTCAAGGCCTGTACGTGACAGCCGCATTGGATGGGTTGCGTGCATTTGCTACGGCATCAATACTGTTCACAAATGAAGAGTACAACAGAAGCACCATACAAATACAAGGTACTAATCAGGATCCTGATACAGAGGTTGCAGTGGTGGGCGGGACTGGGAAATTCCGATTTGCTAGGGGCTATGCAACTTCTAAGATATATTTCTTGGACACTGCTACCCAACACTCGGTTGTCCAGTTGAATGTCACGGTGCAAACTAGTTGAAAATATTGATGGGGTCATAGATATAAGATATGGACCGTTTCTGTTAAATAAGAATTGACATGATAATAAGGGCTTATGTCCGGTGGCTAGTTTCACTAGACATATTAAGATGTGGATACGTGTCTGTATTTTAGCGTATCCAGTGGAACTAACCACTGGACAAAAGCCTCTTGTTGTGCTATACTCCTATTTGTGTTTATGGTTTAAAAGCAATAATATCGATGTCTGTGTTATTGAAATAAACTAATAAAGTAGTGGATTTCATCTTTGAATTTTTTTTTTTTTTTGGCACTCATAAAGCATTACTGTTACCATTTTTCTCAAAAAAGAAAGAATTAAAAAAAAAAAAAAAGTATTTCTATCATTCCATGCCTGAAATTATTCACTCTTCCAAAGAATCCTATCACTACTGCCTAGTGATCCTTCTCTCTAATCGCAAATTGCCATCTATTGTAAGATGCTAGTGATGCAATGTAAAGAAAATCTAAAACCTTCATGTTTGTGAGTTTGAATGTATATGCCAAGATATTGAAATTTTCATTCAAAGGATTAAAAATTTTAGTTTATGAAAATTCAACGGTTGATGTAAATGATGTGGTATTGAAAATTATTTTAAATTAGTCGCAACCCCACACGATGCAAGGAAATATCTAATTATTTTGTAATGAAATATAATATATAATTTATTTTCTAAAATATTCATAAAATTATATAATTATGACTAATCATCTGTAACAAAGCGTTTTTCTCATAAGAGAATTTTATTTTAGATGTATTAAACTATTAATCAATAAATTTTCTTTATATAACCTATAGGGACTAGGGCCCAAAATAGTGTATTGGGCCTTGAGTTTTGTCCAAGGACATTGATAAGTCCGGGGAGGAGCAAGTAATTGTTAAACATTCCCAATTAAAGTCTTAAAGATGGGGAAAAAGTAGGAGGCAATCGGAGGGGGAAATCCTCCTCGGATATGATGAAAATAGTTTACAATATGTACTCCATCTGCCAGCCTAATCCTCCATAAAGCTCCAATAAAAGAGACATATTTCATGAACATACGAGAATGAAGGAAACCCAAAAATATCCAAAGGAAAGCTACCATCACCACATTAAATGCACTGCAACTATTTTGCTGGCCGCATTTATGTGGAGAAAATCTCTGAACAATACTACCTTAGCTGCCATAACTCACAGAAAACCAGAGAGGGTGTCTGATGAGACAGGTACTCAAGTAAGAGTTCGGATGATCAACAGGTGGAGGGTGAAGATGATCCAAAGGAGGATATATAAGGTGAAAGACTCTTTATGGATAAGGGATCGAAAAAAGGAAAACAGAACACTGTAGTAATCAAAATTATCTCTATATTTAACTGTGATCAATATACATGATTATAGCCTCCTCAGACCGAAAATCTGTTAATGTCAATTCATCTCGTTTGTGCCTGATTGTCATTTAATTCCATAGTAGTCGTTATTCAATTCATTAAGGCCTAATTCTTTGACCCACTCTCTACAAATTTATTGTATTGGACTCATTGGGCCGAGATCCTCTATTCTTTGGGTTTAGGCCACAAATCGAGACCCCACATAACCGTTTGCCAAACTAATAAAGGGTTTGGTAAACAAAGGGCAAGAATCTTTTTTTTCCCCTAAAATAAACAATGTTATACTACTTTATTAATACTTTTTAAGTAATGACTTTTGTGTTCTCTATAAATAAAAAATCATATATATATTTTTTGCTTTCTTTTAATATTAAAATTTTTATCTATTCATATTATGAACCAATTTGCTAGTGATAGAATATAGTGTGTATTAAAATATTTTTGCCACATTTCAAAATTTCAACTTGTAGCCTTCTATTTTAATGTTAACCTTAATCCCAAATCACTCTCTCTCTCTCTCTCTCTCTCTCTCTCTCTCTTAAAGTATATAAAGTATGACCATGATCTCTCTTCTTGAATACAATACTTATCTCAATACATTCATAAAATATACCTAATCAAAACAAATCCATATGAAGATGCTTTTCAAACAAACAAAATGTCATATCAATCATCACTTAACAATGATTAATTTGACTAATTAGAAAAACAGTTTTTTGTTGATAATCTATTAAGATTATTTTTTCTATAGAAACTACAAATTTTTTCACCCAAATAGATTATCAAATAAACAACTATTAGCAAAATCTCATTATTAAGTTTCTATAATAATAGTAATAATAATAATAATAATACAATTACAAAAGCAAAAATATGTCATTCATTCAATTATCTTTGTTTTGACTAAACTTAGCTTTTATCTAAATAAGTGACCCTATAGAATACTTCTAATAAAACTATTAGGAGTACTTTCTCTACAAAAACTACAATTTTGCCTACCCAAAAGGATAAAAAAAATAAACGAAATTTCATAAAGTCTCATAGTTTAACATCTAAATGGACCACTAAAAAAAATCAAATTCTAACTTGCAAAATAACTAATTATTAAATTATATCAATTCAAACCAATAGGATAAAGAAAAACAATGTGATTAGGAATTGGAATAACAAAATTCCTAATAAATATGCATAAAAGTCGATACAAATTTGCCAAAAAGATTAAAAAAAAAAATGTGATGTGACAATTAAATCAACAATAACAAAAATAACCATTGATGAAAAAAAAAAAAGTAGTTGAAACAATAAAAAAAAATTCATGACATCTTCTTGGTATTGGTCGTAACCGCGGCCATGTATGCAGCCAAAGCTACGGACCATAAAGAAACCAAGCTATCCCTTTACATTCATGACATCTCAGCCTTCGGCGACCCCAAAGACACGGTGATCCCAGTTGCAGGCATTGCTGGAAAGGCTTGGACATTCACCCAATTTGGCACCGTCTATGTCGTCGACGACAATATCACCAAAACCCCAGATCCAAAGTCACCCAAAGTTGCGCAATTTCAAGGCCTGTACGTGACAGCCTCGTTTGATGGGTTGCGTGCATTTGCTACGGCATCAATAGTGTTCACAAATGAAGAGTACAACAAAAGCACCATACAAATACAAGGTACTAATCAGGATCCTGATACAGAGGTTGCAGTGGTGGGCGGGACTGGGAAATTCCGATTTGCTAGGGGCTATGCAACTTCTAAGATATATTTTTTGGACACTGCTACCCAACACTCGGTTGTCCAGTTGAATGTCACGGTGCATACTAGTTGAAAATATTGATGGGGTCACAGATATAAGATATGGACCAGTTGCTGTTAAATAAGAATTGACATGATAATAAGGGCCTGTGTCCAATGGCTAGTTTCACTGAATAGGTTGAGATGTGGACACGTGTCCAGTTTTAAACACATGTCTGTATCCTAGCGTATCTAATGGAACTGACCGTTGGACAAAAGTCTCTTGTTGTGCTATACTCCTATTTATGTTTATGGTTTAAAAGCAATAATATCGATGTCTTGTGTTATTGAAATAAAGTAGTGGATTTCATCTTTATTTTATTTTTTTTTATTTTTTTTTTTTTTTTGCACTCATAAAGCATTACTATTATAATTTTTCTCAAAAAAGAAAGAATAAAAAAAAAAGTATTTCTATCATCCCATGCCTGAAATTATTCACTCTTCCAAAGAATCCTATCACTACTGCCTGAAATTATTCTCTCTAATGGCAAATTGCCATCTATTGTAAGATGCTAGTCATGCAATGTAAAGAAAATCTAAAACCTTCATGTTTGTAAGTTTGAAATCTTCATGTTTGTGAGTTTGAATGGATATGCCAAGATATTGAAATTTTCATTCAAAGGATTAAAATTTTTAGTTTATGAAAATTCAACTGTTGATGTAAATGATGTGGTACTAAAAATTATTTTAAATTAGTTGTAACCCCGTGTGATGCATGTGAATATCTAATTATTTTGTAATGAAATATAATATATAATTTATTTTCTAAAATATTCATAAAATTATATAATTATGACTAATCATCTGTAACAAAGCGTTTTTCTCATAAGAGAATTTTATTTTAGATGTATTAAACTATTAATCAATAAATTTTCTTTATATAACCTGTAGGGACTAGGACATTGATAAGTCTGAGGAGGAGCAAGTAATTGTTAAACGTTTCCAATTAAAGTATCAAAGATGGGGAACAAGTGGGAGGCAATCCGAGGAGGAAATCCTCCTCGGATATGATGAAAATAATTCACAATATGTACTCCATCTGTCAACCTAATCCTCCAGAAAGCTCCAATAAAAGAGACATATTTCATGAACATACGAGAATGAAGGAAACTCAAAAATATCCAAGGGAAAACTGCCACCACCGCATTAAATGTACTGCAACTACTTTTGTGACCACATTTATGTGGAGAAGACCTCTAAATAGTACTACCTTAGCTACCACAACTCACAAAAAACCAGAGAGGGTATCTGATGGGACAGGTACTCAAGTAAAAGTTCGGATGATCAACAGGTGGAGGGTGAAGATGATCCAAATGAGGATATATAAGGTGAAAGACTCTTCATGAAGAAGGGATCGAAAAAAGGAAAACGGAACACTGTAGTAATCAAAATTGTCTCTGTATTTAACTGTGATCAATATACATGATTATAGCCTCCTCGGACCGAAAGTCTGTTAATGTCAATACATCTCGTTTGTGCCTGATTGTCATTTAATTCCATATTAGCTATTGTTCAATTCATTAAGGCCTAGTTCTTTGACCCACTCTCTACAAATTTATTGTATTAGGCTCATTGGACCGAGATCCCCTATACTTTGGGTTTTGGCCACAAATCAGGACCACACATAACCGTTTACCAAACTAATAAAGGGTTTGGTAAACAAAGGGCAAGAATCTTTTTTTTTTCCCCCTAAAATAAACAATGTTATACTACTTTATTAATATTTTTTAAGTAATGACTTTTGTGTTCTCTATAAATAAAAAATTATATATATATATATATATATATATATATATATATTTTTGCTTTCTTTTAATATTAAAATTTATATCTACTCATATTATGAGCCAATTTGCTAGTGATAGAATATAGTGTGTATTAAAATATTTTTGCCACCGTTCAAAATTTCAACTTGTAGCCTTCTATTTTAATGTCATCCTTAATCCCAAATCACACACTCTCTCTCTCTCTCTCTCTCTCTCTCTTAAAGTATACAAAGTATGACCATGATCTCTCTTCTTGAATACAATACTTATCTCAATACATTCATAAAATATACCTAACCAAAACAAATCCATATGAAGATGCTTTTCAAACAAACAAAATGTCATATCAATCATCACTTAACAATGATTAATTTGACTAATTAGAAGATCAGTTTGTTGTTGATAATCTATTAAGATTATTTTTTCTATAGAAACTGCAAATTTTTTCACCCAAATAGATTATCAAATAAACAACTATTAGCAAAATCTCATTATTAAGTTTCTATAATAATAATAATAATAGTAATAATAATAATAATAATAATAATAATAATACAATTACAAAAGCAAAAATATGTCACTCATTCAATTATTTTTGTTTGACTAAACTTAGCTTTTATCTAAATAAGTGACACTATAGAATACTTCTTATAAAACTATTAGGAGTACTTTCTCTACAAAAACTACAATTTTGCTTACCCAAAAGGATAAAAAATAAATGAACGAAACTTCATAAAGTCTCATAGTTTAACATCTAGATGGATCACTAAAAAAAAATCAAATTCTAACTTGCAAAACTACTAATTATTAAATTAAATCAATTCAAACCAATAGGATAAAGAAAAACAATGTGATCAGGAATTGGAATAACAAAATTCCTAATAAATATGCATAAAAGTCGATACAAATTTGCCAAAAAGATTTTTAAAAAAATGTGATGTGACAATTAAATCAACAATAACAAAAATAACCATTAACGGAAAAAAAAAAGTAGTTGAAACAATAAAAAAAATTCACTAAAAAAGAAACAAAATTGGAGAGAGAGAGAGAGAGAGAGAGTATTGACCTTTTTGCCATGAACAACTTGGAAGGAATATGGAAGAGTGGTGGAAAAGAAGTAAAAAGAAATTTATAAGATAATTAAGATGGAAGAGTTAGGATAAAAGTATATGAAAGTAATAAAGGAGAAATTTAAAAATATATATAGGAATTCAAATAAAAAATTTAAGAAGATAGAGATTGCAGGAGATGAAGAATTGAACTAAAAAGACAATGGTTGAAGAAGATGAAAAGTTGAACAAAGTAAAAATTAAAAAAATTAAAAAATAAGAAAGGATGCTAATGATTGGCACAAAAAGAGCTTTGTGTGTGTGTGTATTGATATTGTTTGTGGTTTTAGATTATTCATTGAGTTTATTGTTTATGTATAAAGATCTAAATTAATGTAGGTCAATATGTAAATGCAAAATTATACATAAAGTTAAAATCGTCAAAGTTGAATGTGTAAAGTCAGTGTGTGTGTATATATATTTATTTATTTATTGTCAATAAAATTTAGGAATAAAAAATAAATAACAAAAAGAATGATTATGTAACCAATGACATCGCAGATGAGGTAGCACAATACAAGTATAGTAACAATAAATACTAGGTTTCAACTTTTTGATATATATATATATATATATATAGACTTATGACAACCACAATATATAGATTCATTTGTAGAGAGGATCCTAAGACCTTTTTGTTTACCTTTAATAAGTCTTAACCATTTCACATCAACAAAATTATTAACCATTAAAAAAATTTAGAAGAAACTTTAAGCATGCGTATCATATAAGGTGTTTTCCATTATTTTTTCAATCACCAAAAGTCAGACTGTGGAACATGAATTCCGGGTTTGAATTTCTTTGATTCTACCTGCCATAGGATTTATTTCTTAAAAAAAAAAAAGCATTTTTAATTCTAAAGTCTAAGCCCAAATTTTTAGTTACATGCCAAATTGTATTAAATTTTAGGATCCAAATTCCAAACCTATACCATTTATATTTGAAAAACACAAACTCGCTTGTTTATTTAACAATGAATAGAGTCGAAAGGGTTGAGTCAAGTTGTGTTCACTGAAACTTGAACATTTGAAATATTAGTTACATAAATTCAGGTATTGAGAATCATTTTTATACTATATTAAATAATATTTTAAGAGAAAAAATGAGACACAGTTACTTTTGTATTTTTTTTTATAGGTGACAGTTATTTTTGTTATATTTAGTATGTTTTTGTAAATAAAATTAATATTGAGGCATTTTAAAATTTTAAATACATAATCGAAACGATTTCAAGTACATAACTTGTAAGATCAAACCTTTCCCAAACTTACATTGTTCTTTCTCAAAAAATAAAAAAATAAAAAAATAAATCTTGGGTTTAAAGATTTGAACCTAAACCCTCACTATTATGAATGGGTTGAGATTAAAAAAAAAAATCCTACTAAATATCCATTGTCATCCATGTCCACTATGATTAATTATTCTGTATAAAGTTGCATGCAAGATTTCTCTCTCAAAATTATTAGGTCTAACTCCATGGGAAGTTCTTTGAGTAGTGCCCTCTTCTTATTTTTAAGAGAGCATATTTCATTCTAGAGATAAACATGCGATGCCTTATTAGAATTTGATTGACAGCAAACATATGTTCTCATAATGTACCCATCATTTGAAAATACAAATTTTTTGTATCACTTTTTTATATTTCACTTTATATTTCATCAATTACAACATGTTATATGTTTTTTTTTTTTTTTTTTTTTTTTCATTTTAAACTTTGACTATTTTTTAAAGAAAGTTAAATAAATACATGACAAATTTTGATCGATGAAACATAAAATAGAACACAAAAAGTGGTACAAAGAATTTATATTCATCACTTGCTACCATTGGTGCCTCATATTTTCCATATGACCTATTTCTCACTTAATTCTTTCAAGTCTTTGTTGCACGCAATGGTTAATTGCTATACAAGTTTTTGGTATTTTCTTAAAACTGAGAACTAAATTTGGTGGCAATCCCGTAAATACATCGAAAATTTGTAGAGGCCACACTATATGTTGTCTCCTTCAGACTAATCAAAATTTGTTTTCAAAATGGGAGCCAAACACAATTTTTGGTTTTCTCTTCTTGAAAACTTGTTTTAAAAAATAAGAGCCAAACACAAATCAGGTGAAAATTGTGTTTTGAAAACTGGTTTCAAATATTAATTTTTAGAAAAAAAAATTTCTAAAAGTTTGGAGAACAAAAAATAAAAAAATTGGAAGACCAAACAGGCTCAAATCTCCTTAAATCCTAAAGTCAAACGACAAGTCGCATACCAAACGGTATGTCGTTGACTCCCAGGATAAAAAAACCGGATAAGAGCCTGTTTGTAAGAACGAGAATCGTCAAGGAAATAAGCAGCAGTAGCAGCATGGCTTCAATCACGACGATGATGATGACAACAATTCCCTCAGAATTCCAACAACAACCTCGAACCTCCACAGTAAGAGACCTCAACTTATAAATTATCACAAACCAAACGCCAACTTAAGAATTAGATATGATCATGAACTGCATATATACATGGTTAGTTATGTCCATGCATGTGTAAGAATGGAACTGCACGTGTTAAGTGAGCTTCGAAAGAGTAGTACTAAGATTAATGACCTCAAGAGAAAACAATTGAACGAAGAATTACAACGTTGACGTTTTTATTTTTATTTTTTATGAGTTCATGGCTTAGTGGGTAACGAAGAAAATGAATGTTTTTTTTAAAGGTTTCCTTATATTCCCATGCTTCAAATGAAACTAAAATTCTTAGATTAGAAATTTAGTGACCCCTTTGGTTGGTGAGGATGTATCTCGTGGATTGGATATATGTATAGGTTGTGAGGTCCACACACCTTGAGAGGTTGAAAGCATATATTTGATGCATGATATAATTATTATTGGTTTTTGTGAACTTGTAAATTTATGATTTCAAGCCCCTGGTTGATAAGATCACTAGTAGGATAAATTCATGTTGTGGCAAGCAGTTGTCATATGCTGAGAGGTTGCAATTTCTTTATAGTATCCAGGTATATTGGGCTAGCTTGTTTATTCTTCCCAATGAGGGTAATTGAGTTAGTGGAGCAAAAATTAGAGTATAATTTATGAAATGACTTGGGTATGGCATAAAAGGAGGGGTGGAATTCTTTTGGATTGCGGATTGGAATAAGCTAGGTTGCTGTGTTGAGGTTTATTTGGGACCTTTTTGGGGCTCAAACTGACCTCCTTAAAGGGAGATTTTTTTAGAAGGTGTCCATACCAGCTGATTCTTACTGGAATTGGAGAAAAATATTTTAGTTGAGAGGTGTGGCAGGGGCCTCTGTTGAAGCACATTGTGGGTAGTGGCAAGCGTATCTTTGTTTGGCATGACTCTTGCCATGAGCATGGACCTTTACTTCAAAACTATGGCAATAGAGGAATGTATATGATGCTACTAGTTTTCCACTGACAGATTATCTAAATTTCCTTGTTGATGGTAATTGAATGTGGCCTCCTACAAGATCTAATGACTAAGTGCAAATTCAGAGCAAAGTCTGTGAAATGTGGCTTGGTGGTGTGGATGCTGTGATTTGGCTCCCTGCTGCAAAAAAAAATTATAACTGCATGGATAACTGGAGAGCTATAAGAGCTGTCAAAGCCTTCAAAGTTGTTGGTAGCACATGATATGTTTTGCTAAAAATACTCCAATCATGCATTTATGCCTTGGATAACTTTACACAAAAAGCTTACAACTACGGATAGGCTTGCTTCTTGGGGATATGAAGGTTACTTGCTTTGCTCCTTTTGTAAGAGTAGAATCAAAATCTCATAATTATCTTTGTTTTGAGTGCTCTTTCTCTATGGTAGGCAGATTGGAGGATGGAATGAGGAGGCAGGCTGGGCTTTGAAGAAATTATATGAAAAAGATTTCAAATGACCATAAGACTGAATGTATTTGTGCTTCAAGGGGAGCTTATTCACAAGATTCCAGCTTGAGCGAAGAATAAAAACCTTAGCACCAAAAGAGGAATTAGCAGACCAGGATAGGCAACTAAAGAAAGAGCAAACTACCTAAGATTGTTGGTTCAAGGAAATTCAGGAATGATATAAGCCATAGGCTGTTGTGGCGAAAAAATGTTAGGAACTCAATCCTAAACAAACAATCTCAGCTCTTGACACTTAGTAATTTATCTGTGTTGTGGGAATAGTATGGTTGTAGGTGTTGTTTTGTATGTAACAGTTGTGTTGCATGCTGTATTGTATGCTCTTTTGCTGTTGTTGACTCTTCGTGCAGCCATTTTCTGCTTGGTGCTTGTACTTTGGTTTGTTTTTCAATGCAATCTACCTTTTTTTTTTTTTTTTGAGAAAGTTCAATGCAATCTACTTAATTTTTCAAAAAAAAAAAAAAAAGAGAGAGACTCAGGCTAGGAGACATTAATTGCAAGTGATTACCTAGTTATTCTTGTGGCAAGAGTGCAACATAAATCATGTTCCTCATCAGTCCTGCATAGAGAGCATCTAAAAAAATTAGGAAGCTTAAGTTTTTATTTTTATTTTTTAACAGATAATTCAGTTTAGTTCTCTTCTACAGCAATCTTGTCATGTAACAATTGGCTGCAGTCACGTTCTTACATGTCCAAAGTCCACATGCACCAATTTCTGTGATATGCAGCACTATCTGTGTAGAAGGTAAATCACTTATTTCTATACAATGTTTTAGCAGTTATTCTATGCTTATATAGAGAATCTACTGTAGCTTATTGCATAATGTAAGAGGCGTAATTAAGATAAGATGATTGTTTCACTGGCTCCAATGGATTTTGCTTTCTTATTGTGATCACAAACTGCATTAATTTCTAATGTGCAAATTGATACGGGAACATACAATGTGAGACAGGCATATAATGGGAACCAAGGATTCAACTTAAATTATACACCAAAAGTTGGACCTTTTTCTTTTAGTTTAGAATAATTTCTTTTTTAAGTGTCTAATCATATCAAGATATTACATGAGAGATCCCATGTTGGACTACACTCTAGGAAGCGTTGATTTTGAATCAATTTGCATTTCAATTGTAGTCCTTAGTTAGTGCCTAGTTTACATATATATTTCTAATTAATTAAACTTTTGGACGGCAATAAGTCTATTGAAAAGGTTGACAAAGATTTACAGTAAGACAATATGAACATGCTGAATGAACTGATTACACATCAATTGTTATAAGCTGCTGAATATCCTTAGATTCCTTGTGTGTGTGTGTGTGTGTGTTTGTGTCAAGTATTTATTAGGCTACTTCGTTATGTGGCTTAATCTGAACCTTAATTCTCCTGCTTAGTACAGGATTTAGTTCTCTGAAGTTAAGTCTATTTGTGCACCAATTTTTTTGATGTTCTACATCTAAATTTTTTTAAGCCGTTTAATGTCACCATACAAATATGGGTTTAACTTAATTAGCTACTGTTTCTGAGATTTATAAATTGTAGTTATAGGAACACTCATGTTACATATTTTTGTTATTTTCAGTTTATTATTCCCTAGCAGTCCCCAAAGAAGAGGTCTAACACGTTTGACCAAGCCAATATCTGCTTCTAGTTCAGGTGAAGTAACTTCAAAGTACACTTCTAAATTCATGCAATTTTTTTCTTCTTTCCCTCTTCATTTTGTCTTTCTTCCACCTCATTGGTAGTAATGCAGTTTAATCTCTTACCTTTACATTTGTTTTTTGTAAGTAATTAAGTATTATGTTGTTTTGGCAATGTAGGTCTTGAGGCATCTATTACAGATCAGAAGGGCAAAACAATAAAGTTGAAGAGTGCTATGATAGTTATTGAGTCTCAAGATGAAAATAAGATGCAAGTGAGCCTGCAAGATTAAATTTGTATTACTCATTTGTTTTGTTGATAGATAATCTCATATAAAAGATTTTTTGGCTTTTGTACAAGGTGATATAATTTTTTTGTGAATTAAATCTTATGCTTCTTTCCTGCTTTCTTTTTTCTTTAATTATGCTTGAATGTGAATTAATAAAATAATTACCAAATATGAACTGATCTTCTACTTGGTTTGGCTAAGCATGTTTGACTTGTTACTTTCTCCATTCTGGATATAGTTTTAAAATTTGGTATGTCAATTAATGAAGATGGTTGAAGACAGAACTAGTTTTGTCTATGCTAATTAGAAATTCCAATACTATATTTATCAAGTTGGCCATATAATTCATCTTTGGAAGATGCGTCTGAATGGATCTTTATTAAAAACAATTGTCCTGTGGACAACATATGGTTTCTTAAACCTTTTGTGAAATAGATGGCCAGATTTGGTTGTGTTTCTTGGATTGCCCCTACTTAGGTTGTCTTGGAAACTTATATTGCAATGCTCTCATGACATTCAATTGGTAGATACAAGTGGACTTGACTGGGGATGAGACGGAAAAAGTATTTGATCAGGTTCTAACAAATTTGGCTCGCACAGCCCCACCTGTTCCAGGATTTCGCAGGCAAAAAGGAGGTAAAATTCTGATATCCCGTGCCAATGTTGTTCAAGTTATAACCATGCTTTGTGTTTATTCTCTTTAGAAATAATTAGATATGGTCATGGCAAGAAGTTTCTCAAGATAGGGGCTTATTTTATCTGATGGGCATAGGTCGATACAAAACAGATTATGGTTATTTTATTGATAAGACCTAAAATTCTCAGATGCTTTGTAATTTCATGAAAACAATAATATACATAATTGTGTATGTAAATATGTGACAAAAATTATAATGCTTATTATTATTCTATTCCTTCTAGAATACATTTACTTTGTTGTAATAACTTTTTCCTAACCTTGCATAGCCTGGCTTTACTTCAATTATTGAGGTTTAAGATCAGCCAGTATAAAATATATTCATTTTACTGTGTTTAGTTGTTCTTGTATAATATCTAATTGAAAACATAAGGATTGTTAAAAAAAACAATTCAGTTCATATGCTTTAGCCTTTTAACTGCATTTCTAATGGCTCAAACTGGTAGCTTGCCTTATGATAAATTACATGATACCTTTTGGGCTTTTAACTACATTTTTAATGGCTCATACTGGTGGTTTTAGCCTTGTGATTAATTACATGATATTTAATGATTGAAATAACATGGAAAAGGGCTTGATCACTTTGACAAGCTTATGATCATAAACTTGAACTTTTGTCCAACGTAGTTAATTTTGAACAGTTATATGTGTGAAGGGCATAGTTTATAATGATAGTACTATGACATCCTTTTGTTTATGATATTGTATTGTTGCAGCTTATTAGTTTTTCTGTTCATGAATTCTAACGAGATTTTGTTTTGCTTGTGCACTGGCGCTACTCAAGGAAAAACATCGCAGGCAAGTGGCCTCTGATCTTAGGCTTTCTAAAAAAATATATATAAAACAATTGTTATTGCCCGAATTTTGGTATCCATGTTTAATCTGTAATTTTTTAGCCTCTTTCTAGTTATGTACTTGAGATCTTCATAGTTCCAACTTTGATGTTGATTATTTGGAAAAGAGGTCAATACTTAAACATCCTAGTCTCAAACCGTTGTTTCACTATTCTTCTTGTGTGATTCAACTTTCATAGAAGGTATTTATGGCATACCAATGGAATTATTCTTCATACCAGCAAGTTCTGCTTCCTACACCCTCTTTATAGAGCCTTTGCTCTATTTTGAATGTCTGCAACTGCAAGTATCCTACATGTACAAAAGGAACTAATATTAGGAGTTATGTGTCTCGGGGTGGGACTTGCCTGTTCACCATAACTTACAAGTGCTTCACAACCTCAGGTTCTACAAGAAAACATCCTTTCGCACTTGAGAAGTAAAAATAAAATAGAGATTAAATTACTTCTCTGATAGCAAATCTTGCAATTTCACATCACCTGGTTTAAAATTGACAAACCAAGTTATAACACAAAAATTTTAAACTTGACAATGGTATTGATCATATGTAAATATTATATGAACATATATAAGTGAAACTATTTTAAACTGTTTCTGTCAGCTCCAAATACCAGGTTTATGTTTGAATTGTTGGTATGTAAGTTATGATTATCTGATAAATATCTGAGGTAAATTAAGTATGTAGTGCCTTTGCACTTGTCTCCTTTTACCAAACCTATGTAACTCATATGGAAGAAATTGTGATTTGATAAAATAGCTGATGCTCTCATCCTGTAGTTTTTCTTGTGAAGGATTTATGCATTTTTAGAAATATTTTCTTTGGTTACATACAACATAATAGTTTCACAAATGGCAAACTTATAATTTTCCTCAGGTCCCAAAAAGCTTTCTCTTACAAATGCTTGGTGAAGAGCGTGTCACTAAGTTTGTTATACAAGAAATAGTTAACTCAACCATGGATGATTATGTGAAGAATGTAAGCAATTGTTGACACTTATTAGTTATCGCCATTTATTTCTTAAGTTATGGTAATTATTTTGTTTCTCTACTCCCATGACAGGAAAATTTGAATGTGAAGGACAACAAAATTAACACAATCCAGAAGGCAGAAGAGCTAATGTCATCGTTTATACCTGGCAAAGAATTCAGATTTAATGCTGTTCTTGAACTTGAAGGTTCAGAAATCAAGACATCAAGTTGAATCTCATGATGACGTTCTTCTTTATGAAACATTCATTTCTTTTTTTCTTTCTGAGTCTTCTTTACTCATTTAATGTTGAAATTGATGTGTTCAGTTACAAATAAAAATAGTTTGTTATATAAAATTTATAAAAAATAATCATATAAATTCCTCTATTATAAAATATTAAAGAACAACTATAAATAATTAATATATGCATTTACTTTATCGGCTAATTCAATGAACTAATACTTTGATATAAATACAACCTCTATTGAGGTGGAAGTCTAAATAATAATATTAGTAATAAATCTTTGTAGTGATATATATATGCACTGTTCATTTCCACTACTATGATGATGTTCTTTGAAAAGAGAGATTCCTTGTGATGATGTTCTTTGAAAAAGGAGTTTCCTCAGGCTTTTGGTCACCTCAAGCTCTCTTTTGGCAAGTCTTGGCACTTTAGATTGAAGAAAATGACAAGAATTTGCTGCTAATTACTTGGGTCAAAAAGTGAAAAAAGCATTGTTCACTTATTACTGTTCACAGTCACTGTTCACTTTTACTGTTCATGGTACTGTTCACTCCGAAATTTTGCCTATTTAAAGGGGGTTGTCCCTTAAGCTTAGGACAGAATTCTTTCTCCAGAACTTCTTTCTTTTTAGAAGCCTTCTTTAGAGAGAGTTCCATATTCATTGTTTCTACTACTATTTCCCTACAATCCTTGTAACTAGGACTAGTTCAAGCCTTGTAACTGTTAACCTGCTTTGTTGAGATCCTGTAACTATTAAGCTGTTGAACTGTTTCAATCTTGTAACCACTACTACTATAAGTGTTTTGTTCTTATACTGCTTGACTAGTTCTACCGCCTTACTATTGTTTTAAATTACTTTGTTTCATAATATTACTTTCATATATATATATATATATATATTTAAAAAAGTATAATACCTATATTATTAAAACTTGAATTTTAAGGTAAACTTTTGAATATTTTTCTTTTTTATATAGGGTCATATCTCAAATTTCTAATGTCCATTTTGTTTGAATTTTTTAGCCAAAAACTAAAGAGTTTAGTCCAAATAAAATAAAATTTCATACTTTTAATCCAAAAATTAAGAGGAAAAAAAGAAGAATAATTTTTAGGCCAAAATTGAAAATAAATCCTATAAAAAAAATTAATCTAAAGCCCAATTAGTCTAAAATTGGCTGAAGGGGACCCAATGGACTGAACTAGTCCAAAATAAACCGAAATACTACGCTAATATGACTCATCCAGAACGTAACAACAATAAATATTATAATCTGTTTATGACAGTAAATAGTTACCACAGTGACTCCATCTCTTCATATAAAAATGTTATTTACCTACCAGTGATCAAGGGTTTTGATGTTAGGGTTGTGGCCAAACATAAACAAATAAAATAACATTAAGGAGAAACAAAATTTTGCCACATTTGTTAAGCAAATGCAATGCAATATTCATGTCCGTCCACTTTAAAAAAAAAGGAAAATTTTGATTTAAATAAAGAACTTAAGAGTTCTGTTAAAACTCTCACTGCATTATAAAGTTCTCATAGCCAATCATTCAACCATACACTCGTCATACATGGGAAGACACGAATACCATCGTGCACATCCATACAATACAATATTCGACATCCAGGTCTGTTTTTGTTTTGCTTCAGTCATGCAGATCTTGGCTATGGCGATGGTTACACAATGCACAATGGGACCTGTCATATCTTTCATATATGTGACATTGTAAGACAACTTTGCCCAACTGATTTTCTTTTCTTTTCTTTTTTTGAAGAATTCCTTTGCTCCTTTGGGATATAAGAGGCATACATTAAACAGTTCCTTTTTTATGACATCACATCAATAGACATATAAACCGCAATGAGGAACTCCACAACCGTGATTCTGCCTAGACCATTTTCCTTCATTTGCCTGCTATTTCTTACAAATTTCACAGCTTCTGAAACCTTAGAGCGGTAAGGACAAGAAACATCATTAGAGGTTAGACTTCTGTAAAGATGAGAAACATTCGGCCTTTTGCCAGGGAAAATTTTTCTCTGCAATCCGTCCTATCATCAAACAATCAAAGCAAAGGAACAGGCTAAACATGACAAAGACAAACCACACCATCAAGAGCAACAAAAGAATTGCTAGTAGAGTGCTTTGCATTGATTTTCTTTTGGAATAGTTATAAAAGAATTGCTAGTAGAGTGCATTGCATTGATTTTCTTTTGGAAGAGTTATAAAAGAAAATAGAAAGTTTCTATATATAGAGACTTGATGTTCCTTCAAAGATTTGAGGCCTCCAAAATAAGACAATGACAAAATTAAGAACCAGCAGATTTGGACCATCTTCCTATATTTTTCAATTTTAAAATCAGCCAGTCTCGCCAAGTTAACTGTACAAAGAAGTTTGCCATGCCTCATTTGCTGGAAAATCCAGTGCCAACAGGTCTGTGATGCCCAATTGCAGAACCAACTTAACGTTGAGTTTCAAGCTTCTTCCACATGTAAAACGCCCTTCTAATGATAGGATCAGCTGAAAATCCTTCTGCATAAGCACTGATGGCATTTAAGAGGCTCGTGAATTTCTCCCCATTATCCTGTACCCATTTTCAATTAGTTACTAAAGAAGCATATGAGGTACTATCATTAAAGGCTTCATCAATATGCAAAAGTATCCATGTGCAAGGTAGATGTGTTAAAATGTATTTTAATGGGTAAATGCAATTAGAATATAAATATATTCATTCTTTTGATTCACCACACCATAATGCATTTTCAACAAGACTAAACCCACTTAATAGGAAAAGAAAACAAAGAAATAAGCCCAGTTGTAACAGCATTACATATATGTTTGTCTCTTTTTTTTTTTTTTTGAGAAACATTCAAGAGAATAAAATATAAATATATTAAACATAGAACTATGATTGCACTAGTAGTATGGTACATATCAAAATGTCTAAAGAGGGCAAGGTGCCACCAAGAAAGGTGTGTCGAAGATCACAATGAACCCACTTAATAGGAAATGAAAATGAAGAAATAAGCCCTGTAGTTACAGCATTACATATATGTTTGTTCTCCATCTCTAAACATTCAAGAGAAAAAATATAAATAAATTAAACAAAAAAATTTTAAAAAAACCAGGGGGGGCCTTGGCCCCCCTGTAGTTCCATCCCTAATTAGAGTGTGGGGATAATAATTCACACAGTATATCCAAAGAGATCAATGAATTCATCCAAAGGAGTAAATTTGAAAAGACATTAACACAACATGGTAACAAGAGTTACATGAATGGAAATCCCTGAACCCCAATGCTACTGACTTTATTATTTTCTCAAGAATTCATTTCATAACAATCATACATGGAAATTCAGGAACTCAACTATTCAAGAAGACTAGCCTTTAAAGGCCAATGCTTCATGACAACTGAAGCAAATATACCACTAAGAAACTAAAACTAATCATGGTCCTGTGTAATGCATGACTCAAGCACTTATTCTTGCAACCAATTTTAAATAGCCAAGTCAATAGTTTGACTTCAAGACTTTTTTCCAGTAAGTTTTGGGCCAAGGGAAGGGGGAAGGAGAGATTCCCCTCGGGGCCAAAACTTACTTTTCCAAAAAAAAAAAGAGAGAAAAGAAAAGAAAAAAAAAAAAGACAAATACTCTGGAAATAATAGCCTTGAATAAAGAAAGATTAGTCTAACAGTAACTGCACACACCTCTGGTTTCTTAAATGCGAGATCTCCAGTAGCAAATGGTACCATATAGAATGGGAGATCAGAACGTAGCAGAGCCTGCCATAACATAAAGCTTTCACATGTCAAAACATATTCCACTGAATACATATTCAAGCACATTATTGCTTGTCAATTAAAATGAAGATGATTAGTTACTTCCTGTTAGAAAAGTAGGGCTGAATCACTCAAATTTTCTCAAATGTTTGGAACATATATTAGACCCAATCTAGTTTTTACAGTCTTCTATTCTAACCATTTCCCACAAGATATGCAATGCAAAATGACTTATGAAAAAAGAAAAAAAGATATGCAATGCAAAATGGATGAAAATGAAAAGGACCAGCTAACGCATACAGGCTGTGACACGCTATTGATTGTTAAAGCACTAGAAAGTACAGACTTCACCTTCCTGGACCTGGGACTTAAAAATAGTTTTTTTTTTTTTTTTTTTGGGGGGGGGGGGGGGGGGTGTGGGGCAGTTAGTATTCATGTATAGAGATAAAATGGACAACAAATTGGGGGGCAGAACAATTGAATTTGACCCTAAAGCCCATGGTGCGCAACTAACTTCTTTTTTGTTTTTCTTTTATGGCAAGAGTTTGGTTATATTTTGATTGATGTTCATTTTAATTAATTTCATGGGAAACTTAAATAACTAAATATGGTTATATTTGTAAAAAAAATCAACCATCTCCACTTCCCTTACACATGCAACACCCATCCACCAGGATGACATTTTTTTTTTAATCAGATTATCTACTGTTAAGATTTTCACCAAAGCTGCTGTTCAAACTAAGAAAACAACCTTTCTAACTCCAAGAAAACTGTATATCATTGTAACTTCTTAATAAGACCACATCAAATTTACATGCACGTTTTAGTTTCCAATGTAATCTACCATTCCCACAGCCCCTTGGCATATTCTTGGCTGAAAAGGGAGAACACTACTTCCTAACTCCCAATCTTGAAATGCATGGATAAAAGTAGGATTCCATATACGAGATCTCCCATTTTCAGATCAATCCATAAAAAGAATATACACATTTTTTTATCTGTAGCTATTAAGAACATTGTGTTTCCACATCACACGTAATGCCAAAATCGCACACTTCTACCATCTCTAATCAGACCCAGTAGTCCAACCTGCCTTAGTACTTCACCACAAACAACATCCACGAGGTCTCAGGGTCTCCTTACTAAATCAAACGTCCAATGTCCATAAGCTTCCCAATATTTCACCCCAATAACATGTTTTCATAAATGATTTTCTTCATCCCCATACTGCCATAACCATTTGCCAAGAAAGCTTGATCGAATCTCGATAACTTTCTCACCCCAACCCTCCGTTAAGCAATGGAGAGCACAACATATTCCAATCCACTGAATAAATTAGGCCTGTCAGCCTAATAATTTAAGCTTTTTGGTTTGGATGCTTTAGCATTGTATCAGACTTGGTTTGTTTGTTCCTTCTAGGACTCCACGTGCCAGGCTCATTTGTTTCCATACCAGTTGAAAAGTTTCTTGTTTCTTTATGTTGAGGGTTGGAAAGGTGTCATTTTTTAAATTTGATAATTAAGATATTGAGTTCCTTATGCTCTCAAAAATCATCATTTTTGGTACAGATAAAATCACAAGAATGAGCTCCCATGCAAAATATATATATATAAAGAAAAGTTACCAGTGAAAACAATATCAAAAGGTTAGAAAAATTACCAAGTTCTTGCTCAAGACAGCCTGATCAGCATTTGCAATCAAGGCCTACAAGGGTAAAAACATGTATGGGATTATGGGAATAAAAGTGCTAATTAACCAGAGACTGTAATTATGCAAGAATACAAGGTGCAGAATACAGTTCAAAGGAAAATGCATGCATGTATGTATGAATGAACAAGAGAACATTTATATAGCCAGAACATTTACTTTTATTATTATATATGGGTCATATTCAACTAGAAAGGAAATCAAGGCATGTATTCATTCCAAGAACCTTATAAATAAAATTACTATTGCTTTTCCTAACAAAGACTTATAGTCAAGACGCTCACTAAAACAGTTTTTGTATTTTTTTTTTTTACCTGGATGGACAGGAATAAAAGTACCAAACTCTTTGCAGCGTTGTTTTATGTTTATCTGAAAATTTCTTCTCACTAATCACATTTTCTATTATGAACTGAAACAATATTGTTAGAATTATGGTTAAGTGATTAAATTCACATGTCCTAACAGCTTAAGAATTTAGGAGAATTGATAATTTAACATTGTATCATAACAGGAGATCCTGAATTTGATCTCTGTCTTTACTCTACCTCCCAATTAAAATGTTAAAAATCCCACATGTTGGGCCCCACTTATTAAGGGGAAGTTAAGGTTCAAACGTGAGGGGGAGTGTTAGAATAATGGTTAAATGATTAAATTCACAATTTCCTAATAGCTTAAACTTTTGGGAAAATCAATAATTTAACAAACACATTCACACATCTTTGGAGGAATTTTTTTCTTTTACTATCCTTCACCTATCATCAACTTCTCTATTTTTTGCAAACACTATTCTTTTTTTGGAATCAAGCTCCCACTAATAGAACCAAAACAACAAAATTAAAAGTGGATAACTATCTTCTTTGTAAATTTTGAATACATACAAAATGGGTTCTAGAACTTGCCCAATGTACTATAACATACTTGATCTAGTTCACAGTGCATAGAAAATTCAAATAAGATAATGTTTTCCAATTTTCTGGATGCCCTGGTTATGAATTTTTAAGAGATCAATGTTGATTTTAATACACGAACCATGGTAAAGATCAATATATATTTATGCCCAGATCACTCATGCGATAGTCATTCCCTGAATAGTTCTACCTTTCTTATACGCTCCTCTTCAACTTCATCCACACATTGCAACAAATTCTCTAATGTGCCTGCCCAAAGTAGTGAGGATATCTTACCAATCAGCAATTAAGAAAGTTCAAGCACCAGAAAGAAAGTAATTGAAAATGAACAAATTAGAACATCATGAAAGACTACAGATCTTGGACTATTATGCTTAATGAGTAATTGGACAGTTGAATATAATTTTAGAGGATGACTCCCAAAATTGTTGGGTTGCTTGGAATCAATAGCCAATCATTTACCATTGAAAATTAAATAACATTTAACAAAATGTAAGAAAGGTTGATGCCATTGGTATTTAAACAATTTATTGGAAGGAAAAGTTTCTGAGCATTGACATACACCTTCATGCATTTTATTTTTATTTTGAATATTTTTTGACAATATAAAGCAAACCAACTGATAGTTTCTGAATTTCTTATAAATTTACTGAAACAATTTTTTGGCATTTTGGGAGTATACCACATCTGCTCCTGTATTTATTCTTTTCTTTTTTTTTGGTACCAGTATGATTTAAATAGAAGAAGCTTGAGAGACATCACAATTTTAAATTATATGAAAATTTTAATTTGAGAACCAACTGATAGTTTCTGAATTTCTTATAAATTTACTGAAACAATTTTTTGGCATTTTGGGAGAATACCACATCTGCTCCTGTATTTATTCTTTTTTTTTTTTGTTTGGTACCAGTATGATTTAAATAGAAGAAGCTTGAGAGACATCAAAATTTTAAATTATATGAAGATTTTAATTTGAGATAGTGAAATGACAAAATAATTAGATAAAAAAAAAACTTACGATTGGAAGTTAGAAAGGTTAAAGTAAAGTGATGGGTATAAAAAACTTGTAAAACAGTTGGCCAATGAGTTCTTGCTCGAATGCCACTTCCTTCTTCCGCAAGAATAGGTAAATTTGAGGTCATGCATTCAAAAGTCAAAACCCACTCAGTGTTAAACAGAGTAGTTATCAATGGCCACTTAAACAATACAAAGTTTTTTTGCTTTTTTCTTTTTTTTTTTTTTGGGGGGGGGGGGGGGGGGGGGGTGGTGAAGAAAAAGGGACAGAAGGTCAGGAGATGATGTGTGCACCAAACAGGCAGAGGCATAGTAGGCAATGATGGTAAACAATTGGCTTAAGTCAAAGCATGCCAAACAGGACTTTTTTTTTTTTTTTTAATAAACAAGTTTCAAAGTCAAAAGGTAGATAATAGCTGCTTTGCCTTGAGTGGCCCTAATAGTTTCTCCCTTCCAATTATCTAACTTCTCAGTAGTTCCTGCCATGACATTATCCCAAATTGATGTCATCTTTCAAATGTAAATTTTGAAATTATAGAAATGTTTACATATTCAATGAGAATTTATATTACTTTGCTTTAGAGTAAGTGATGAAGAAGAAACATGCTGGCACTGGCACATTAGATCACCCTGATTCATCTTGTCAGATAGACTATTATTAACTGGGCCAACAAGGCTTTAAAAATAAATATAAAAAGCTACATATAAAAGAGAAATAAACAAATAAAATAGTTTGCAAGTACGCTAGGTCTGCAACAACTTTTACAAATGTCAAAACATAATATTACACCTATTTATCACTGCATAAGGATATGCAGAATATACTCTGGTTTCGCATTTTCTAAAGAGAATATGAGAATGAGATATTAACGTACCATATTTAGTGATCAGTTGCACTCCATGAACATTTCCAATTCCACCAACTCCTGCATTTATAAAATATAGATGTATGAGGCACCAATAATTCACACTAATTTAAATATCAAGAATATTTTATAGAAGTTACAAAAATGGCTTCTTTCTCAAGAATTGTAAAAACTCAATGAAAAAAGTTGCAAATCACAGTCCAGATTTATGATTGATATTCCGAAGAACCACTATCCAGATTACGGATAAGTCCTTCACAGAATATTTTTATAGAAGGAAATTTTGTTCAAAGACAAATTTTAATTACAATGGCCAATCCTTGGCTATTTATACACTAAGGACTTGGTCATGCTGACCTCATGTTAACAACAACTCCTTAACAAACAATAGCCAGCATATGTGTAAAAAAAATTAATCACATGTTTTAAAAGCATAAGAAACTCTAGCCACATGTTTTGGCTAGGTCTTCATGCATTCTGGCAAGTGGAATACTCAACCATGTCATTTCCATTTCCATATGACATGCTCAGCCATATAATTATCATAGCTATGTAGCATACTCGGCCATGTTAACATTTCCCGGTGCAATTGCCATGTTAAAATGCCCTACATCAGGATCCCCCCTCTAAAAGAAAAATTTTTTCCTCAAGTTTTGCATCAATCTACCATGGCTGCATCAGCATCTAACACATCCCAGCCGCATCCAATACGCATTGATATGTGATAATAGATATGTTTCTTTCTGACAACTAGGCACGTAAAAATTATAAAAAGAAACTACTAAAATGTTTCAGATCAGAGAATTCTGAAATTAATTTTACAAAGAGAATAAAAACAATGACCTGGAATGTTATCGGACTTATCACCAACAAGTGAAATCACATCAACAAATTGAGAAGGATTCAAGGTTCCATATTTTTCAGCAAAATCTTCAATTCCAAATGAAACCATCCTGAGAAAGAAAACGATAAGCCCAAAACTATATGAATCAAAGAATATAAGTAAAAGAATACTGTTGTGTTAGGCAGCAGACAACACTAAAAAAGATTAAGAATAAAACAATAAATTTAAAAAAAAAAAAGGACAAGTACAAATATTTACCAACCAAAATGGGAAGATTCCTAAAGATATTATACTAAGATTAACAGAGGGAAGCTTCTGTGTACATGAGGTGGTTCCTCACTTTTAATAAAATTTTATCACTAATTAAAAAATATTTATTGAGGATGGCACTACAAAAAGGTTGAAATAAAAATGTGACACTTACTCAAAGCCACGTGGAGCAATCCGTAGAAGTCGTAATGAAGGACTTAGGATCTGAAAAAAGTCCTTGTCTGGGGAAACAACTCGTACCTGTCAAAAAGACATCACAATCAAGAGTGACTAACAAAATTTACATATATTTCTTCTAACTTGTACCATTTGTTGTTTATTACTTCAAAATGCTACATTGCCCACCATAACCTTCTGATTAAAGTATATTCCTCACCTTTGCAAGAACACTTTTGACTAATAGAATGCAATGTTGCATGGTCAAAATGTCATTCTAATTTAAATTCTCACCACTGTAATCAAAATAACAACTTACACAACACATGGCTCCACAAAAAGAAAAATGTCAAAAACATAGGAAAAAAAGGCCAAAATGCATTTTAGTCCCTCTGACTTTGGGCTTACTGTCATTTTGGTCCCTCAAGGACTAAGTTTGAATTTTTTTTTTTATAAGTTCTAAAACAAATTGACATTTTTTAGGGGTGATGAATTGTTTGTAGTTATCAGAACCTGATGGGAGGCCAATTGGACGTCAATTTGAATGTTTAGAGGGTTAATTGTAAGTCTCAAAACTTTTTTTATACCTATCAAGAAGAATTGAGCAATACCATTCAACCACAGGACTCAATGTATTGAAAGTTTTGAAACTTAAAAGGACCAATAGTAAATTTCTTTTCTAACAAAAGAAATTTCTATAAATATGTAATTTCTATATTATATAAATATATAACCCTCGTCTCACGGTCCAATATCCCAATTCTCCATTGATCCACTTTTTAACCCTACCTAACGTAATCTTCTCAATCATCTATATATATATATATAAAACCGAAGCCTTTGCTGGCACCACAATTTTCCACATCAGCATAAAAAATAAAAAATAAATAAAAATTATAACTCCTTAAAACCCTAGCAACCTTACCCCTCTCTCAAGTTAAGAAATATAAAGCCACGGTTTCTGCAAACTCTCTCTTTCTCCAGACGTAGGAAGCCCTAAAGCATTCAAGATCTACAAAACCCTAGCAACCTTACCCCTCTTTCAAGTTAAGAAATATAAAGCCACGGTTTCTGCAAATTCTCTCTCTCCAGACGTAGGAAGTCCTAAAGCATTCAAGATCTACAATGCACGGTATAAATTTTAGCTTATAAAGTTCAGTTTTTGTAAGGTTAGTTTGTTTATATATTTAGTCCTTATGTTTAGGTTTAGGTTTTAAGAGATTTATATATTACTACTATGTGGCTGAATTTCCCGTGACATCAGTTTTATATTTTTCTTTTTTAATTTGTTTTATGCAAGGTTAGTTTGTTTACATCAGTTCTTTATCTCAAAGATAAGACTTTTATTTCTACCGCAAGAACTATTTAGGTATGTATCCCTTGCAAGCACACATGAACTTAAATTGTCTTTTAATATATGCATGCTTTATTATTTTCTAATAGTTTTCCCGTGCATCGCACGGGTTAGCGACTAGTATCTCTTAATGATCATATCCTTTCTCACTATTTTGCTGTGTCATTTTTGGCTTCCCATTAAAATTTTTCACTCCAACTTGAAACAAATCATTTTTTTTCTTCACCCATGAACTGGTAGGTCTTCATTGCACGTGACTAGACAAGCCTAAGCAACTCCCATCATCATCTCAACCACAACTGATGTTACCTGCGCCTTTCACTAGAAATCTTCCTTCCTTAATCTATTTTTATTGTGTTTCCATCTTAATATACTTATCTCAACTAGTCATTTGATAGATATGTTATCTCTTAATTACCTAACATCCCATACAATAAAGCATAGCTGGCCTTCTAGGATAAAATGCAGTCCAAAAACTCATGTAGAGTTTCTTTCCTCTATCACCATTATCATTATCATTATCATTATCAGAGGGGTTAGACAGCAAACAAAGTCTTAAAGTCCACAAATAAACTTGAGCTCAAATCTAACAAATCGCCAAAACACTAATTGGAAGATACCTAAAACCAACCGGGAAAAATATATATATATATATATATATATATCTTTTGCATGGAAAACCTATGTTTTAAAAACCGGACCGGACCAGCCGGTCTGACCAGTTCAACGGGGAATCGGGAGCCAGTCTGGTTCGGTAAAAACCCCTAAAACCGGTGACAACCGGTCAAAAACTAGGTTGAACCGGACATTTTGAAAAAAATGGTTCGGCTCCCGGTTCGGTTTTTGAAACCATGTGGAAAACTCATTCAAAGAACTGAATTTCAAATTTCAAGGTATAATAAATAAATAAAGAATTTATATGCTGAATGCTAGTCATTGACTTGTATGAATAAGGAATAAAACAAGAGTACATATTTTGCATGGAAAATTCATCCACAGAACTGACTATCACTTTTTTTGTTGGGATGTTACTCATGCACCAAGTAGGTTTTGAACCCGCGATCTCACCCTCCATCCACCCACTCTTGTGAGAGGAGTTAGTGCAATTTGAGCTAAAGCTCATTGACTTTCAAATTTCAAGTTATCCTAAAATTGAGAAAATATTTAATGCTGAATGCTATGGGTAGACCTGCACTTATGTTACACTATAATAGCAATTGACCATTAACTAAAACTAAAAATGACCCTAATTGAACATAATAATGCATTTAGCGAGAACTATTGAAAAGCAGACACTCATAACTGGCTACTTAACAATGACATAGCTATTCAAGCCTCTTCAACATGTCTATTTTCCCTCATTTTTTTGAAAAGTAATTTCACTCATTTTTTTTGTCAATAAATTATTGAAAACTGCTTAATGAGCTTTGGCTCAATGAAACTTCCTCTCCCACAAAAATGAGCAGTTTGAGATTGTTGGATCATGGCCCGTTGAATGCGTGTATAAATTACGGACAAAAAAACCATTATTGCACAGCCGCGATTATTGATTGTAAACATTACTCATATGTCACGAGCCATTTGTTTCAGTCATCAACACCGCTTTAGAGTTCTTAAAAGTTAACCAATGGTCATCCTTACAGCAAGAGGAGCCTTTTATTCACAGAGCTGTATTTTTTGCTTCCAAAACAGTCTGAAGTATCCAATCTAACACATAGGATACTAACATGTGACAACCATGGAGACAAAACAATCCCTACTGGAAGAATATTGGTTATGTTTCAAGGACATTTTTCCATTTTTCTCAAATATGGATTCAGAACATCACCTTGTACCCAGCATCAACACTCCGTGCTGCCAATGTTCCAATCACATCATCAGCTTCTACACCCGGTACCTGCCTTTGAGAATACTCATGATCAACAACCAAATTTGACTAGGGTCTAGTAGCCATATAAATTTGCAATAAAAAGCTATTACCTCAATCACCTTTACTGACATTGCCTTGATGGATGCTTTCAAGTACTGAAGTCCCTGAACAATAGTGTCAGGTGTAGGAGGGCGGTTGCTCTTGTATGCAGGATATAAAGTGTGACGAAAATTCAGACCTTCAAACAAAGAAGAAACAAAAGTGAATATAATAAAGCACATGAAATAAGGCACGTCAGTTCTAACTTCCAAGGGTAGCAACCTACATGATGTATTGCCTTGACAATACAATGTGATAAAAGATATGTCTATAATTATACAAATGTAAAAATAAATATCCTTACATTAAGAAATAATTAAGTCAACTGAAGGAGCAAGAAAGAGAAAGGAGAGAAAAAACTACATACAAACAGATAAACAAGGGTCAGGCTGTTAAGATACCATCAATTAACAAAATATAAGACAGATGCAGGGAAAGTGATGGACTGTGATACGATTTAGAATTAGATGGAAAGTGAGTTGCTTAGAACACATTGATAGGTGGTTAGGCACCTCTGCAAAGAACACAAAGTTCTGAAATAAAAGCTCTCAAGGCTTATTTTCATTCACATATGCAAACTAATTTACAAAGTGCTTACATTCTGGTACTTATCCTAGTTTTTTGGCATTGGCAACCTCTAGATGATTGACGAATGTCTAAAACCTATTGGCCAATGCTTAAACAATCATCTAACTAAGTAATTAGTTTCTAGAAGATTAGGATGCAGCTGCTTGAAATGCCCTGCATCAAAGACCCTCAAAAGAGCAGTATGGGAAAAATGTCTTTTGAAGCCAAAGCCAACCCCAAGTGGTTGGGACACAGGGCCCCATTAGGTTCAACAGAAAAATGCAATTTGAACATTGACTTTAATATCACTAACTCCTTATATTGTTCAGGATATGTCTCAAAATTCTATACAATAGCACCCACAGATTTCAAGTATCAGCACTAGTCATAATTATTAGGTACCACAAACACAAAGGAAATTGCAATAGCACTAACTAGAAAGCCAAGCCACATGAACATGGGGCATGCATGTGCCACTTGTCTAAGAATCTTTTTTTTTTTTTTTGATAAGTAATAAACTTTATTGATATCAAAAAAGGACAGCCTAGTACACAGGGAGTGTACAGGGGTCAACAATCAAAAATAAAAATTACAAGAATCAAGAAAAATGAAAAGAGAAGAGAATGATTGGTTTTGCAAAACAGACAGCCAATCCAATAAAGTTCTAAAGAAAAAAAGCTTAAGGTCGGGTGTGGATCTCTCAATATCTTCAAAACATCTGCTATTTCTTTCCTTCCAAAGACACCACATTAAGCAATGGGGAATGATTCTCCATATATTCCCATTTCGATGATGACCAAACCAGCCTAGCCAGGAAGCTAGAAGCCCCGACAACTGATTGTGGCATAACCCAACTTACTCCAAATAAACCAAAAACCATAGACCACAAATCCCTAGCAACTGGACAATGAAGAAAAAGATGGTCAACCGATTCACCATTACACTTGCACATATAACACCAATCCAATATCCAAATCTTCCTTTTTCTCAAATTGTTGATTGTCAAGCATTTTCCCAATTAGAGACGCTTTATATTGTAACTTTAGAAATGTTTAAGATGCCAAAAGAACTGATTATAGGCTAACTAAAATAATATTAAAAAATTGTATGTTGTAGATTTTTAAATAATGCTAAAGCATAAAAGGATATACGATACATATTATTTTCATCCTATCAAGATCATCGCCAACCATCCTTTCCCACAAATTATGAGAAATATTAACCATTCCAGCTAGTTGTTCCCACACCAACCCTTGGGCAACAACAAAATTGGAAAAAAGGCACCTTTTACCTATCTTTTTATTGTCATCCTTTCCATATCTGGGCGTATGGTAGCTGTAACCCCTACCAGTGTCTATGACATTTGTCAACATGGAGAGTCGAGGTATGGTAGCTGTAACCCCTACCAGTGTCTATGACATTTGTCAACATGGAGAGTCGAGGTAACAATCCATGTAAAGATAAAGAAAAGTGGCATGCACACAAGTAAAACAACTTATGGCAAGAGGTGAAAAGCCCAGTTGGCTGGATCTGAAAATGGCTGATTTGGTAATTTAGTTAAAGTAATGATTAGATCATTATTAAAAAAAAGGGTACTAAAAGGACAAACACACTCAGGCTCAACCTCATTTAGGTAAGCAATAATGACTCCGAAAGAGTTTTGAAATATAAGAGATCCATAAAATCTAGCCAACGAGTTATAGCTAAACTAGCACTTTCTTCTCCCATAATAATGGATAGAGGCTGAGGTCGTGGGTTCAAGATCGAAACGGTACATATGTGACTTACTAATAAGTAAATAAGAGAGAGAGAGAGAGAGAGAGAGAGAGAGAGAGAGAGAGAGAGGGAGATAGAGATCCATAAAATCTACTTTGAGAGAAACATTCTTCAAAGAATGTTGTCTCATGAGAGGAAGACTGAAGAGAATTGGCAGCCTATAATGATTTCAAAAATATATAACCTAAATCAAATGCATTCAGTGAAAATGACAAGTGGCAAGACATGAGGCCATGCCTTCAACATGCACACATGGAATTTAATAAAATGTAATCAACAAGGTTTATCATGCATATCAGGTTCAAAGTCATTTGCTAATAATTTTTATACTAGGGAGTCATTTGTACCATCCTGCAATTCTAGTATTACTAGTTGCAAACAACCTCTCTTGTCATTGGATGCACTAGTAATTCAAGAAAGCAAATAGACACACAATATACATACCATGTCAAAACAACAACAAAGCCTTAGTCACAAAAATTTGGGTCAACTATGGATTAGGTCGGCCACATGTATTTTTCACCGTTGTTCTATCCTATACAAAATCATTCTCTCTATCACCCCTTCAATTAAGGTGCTATTTTTTACAATTTCTACTGAAGTTATTTTAGGTCTTCCTATATCTCCTTTTGTTCCCTATAACTTGAATCAAATAACTATTTCACCAGTGCATCAAGCACTTTCCTTTGCACATGACCAAACCATCTCAAATTACTCTTCTTCACCATATATTACCATATATGTTCAAGAAAAGGAAAAAAAAGACCTCCGCTATGTTGGAGGTTGTCTATTCACAAGGGTTTTGAGGTTCGAACTTATTATAGAGCTTTAGCTTGTAAGGGTGATGAAATGTTCCCATGGAAAAGCATCTGGAAGCCAATAGCACTAACAAAAGTAGCATTCTTCCTTTGGGCAGCTTCAATGGGGAAATTCTAACAGTAGAAAACTTGAGTAAGCATCATATTATTCTCATGAGTTGGTGTTGTGTGTCAAGAAGATAGGGAAACAGTGGATCGTTTATTATTGCACTGCCCTATTGCCAAGGAGTTATGGGAAAAGGTTTATGCACTATAAATTTGGGGTTTAGTGGGTGATGCCTGGGAGGGCTGTTGATCTACTAGCGAGTTGGCAAGGCCATTTTGGGCAGCATCAGAATAGGGAGATTAGGAAGGCCATTCCTCATTGATTGATGTGGTGTATTGGGAGGGAGCAAAATGCAAGACATTTTGATGGGTGTGAGATGTCAATTTTAGATCTGAAGTCGCAGTTTTTGAGGACTTTGTTCTAGTGGTTATCAGCCTCAGGGAAGTTTTCTTTCTCAAACTAGATGGAACTAATTGATTATTGTTCTTTTAAATCATAGTTGTATGTAAATCTAGTATACCACCCATGTACTTGATGGTTATTTCCTTTTAATAAGATTATTACTTCTTATAAAAATAAATAAATAAAAAATAAAAAACCTCGTTCAATATTGACTAACATTGTGAGCACCCGAATCAACATATGACTTATTTTCGACGGGGAACTTCCATTAGCTTCCTTTCAATTTTGACTAACACTGTGAGCACCTGACTCAACATGACTTATTTTCGACAGGGAACTTCCATTAGCTTTCTTTCAATTTTGACTAACATTGTGACCACCTGACTCAACATATGACTTATTTTCCATGGTGAGCTACCATTAGCTCTCTCTGAACATTAAATCTCTCATTTATTGTGTAGAATTAGCCCACATGGCAAGATACAGCTTCACTAGTAAGCAATTAGGAAAACATAAGTTATATGTCTGGTCACATGCTCATAACATTAGTCAAAATCAAAATAGGGCCAACAGAAGGTTCACTTTAAAATGCACAAGCTTAAGATTAAATTTCCAAAATCAAAAATTCTAGAACTAATGCCTCACTGAGTTTGAAGTACATAAATTTAGTTCACCCTGTATTTTAATACTGTATTCTTTAATCATTTGCGTAAGGGTCACCCATAATCACCCACATCTACCTCTGTAATTCTGGTCTTTTTTCTCTTTTTTCTAAGAGAGATTGTGATCTCCTAGTCTCTTACAAATTAACTTATATTATCAACACTATCATGTAAAAGAAAATTTTATTTGGAAAAAAAAAAAAAAAAAAAAAACAGAAAAATACATACCTTTTGCTCTAACACTTTCTTTGGATGAATTACAAGTATGACCAAATGGAAATCCTGAAAAGAAAAGGTTTGCTCTATCAAAAATTTTGATTGAAGGAACATCTTCACAAACAAAAGTTTCCGAAAACCCATATAAATTAGTCACTGTTTGGGGTAAAAGGTTTGTAAGACTAAAAATCCTATTCAACATATTAACACAAGATACTACCTAGAAATTAACTAGTACTAATATCTTACATGTTAACATGAGATACTACCTACTTTCAACATGTTAACATGAGAGTACAGCTAATATCTTACATCCCAAAACGAGAGCTATGAGACTATTTTCAGCTTTGCACATACAAATTTGGCAATAAATGTTCACTTCCATCCCCATTCAAGAGGTTAAACATACAACAATAACAACCAAACTTTAGTCCCAAATTTTTTGGTCGGCTATGGATCCTTATTAGATTAGTCAGAGTCAGCCATATGCATAAAGAGATTAAACATATACTCGTCTATTTTTTCCAACAAGTTTAATTGTATACTCAGTCTTCGTCATTTTAAGAAAGTGCCTTGACTGAGAACAAGCTTGAACACCAATATGTTTCTGCAAGAACAATGTGAACTAAGATTGAATTAATAAGCACACGCACATGCATACACATGCGCATAACAGGGACAGGGAGAGAGAAAGGGATAATCATACATAAAAGTTGACCAATATGATAATTCACTCAAGCCTCACATCAAGGAGTACGATGGTGGCATGTTGATAGAGGTTAGCCACCTAAAGTTTTTTTTAATAAGTAAAAATAATTTTATTCAAAAGAGGAGACTTGTCAAATGTACAAAACGTGCACTTGAACCACTCCTAAAGAATTTCAAAGTCAGATTCAAAAGATCAAAGAAATCAAAATAACACAATGAAGTGATGCTACCCAAAGTAGCCATCCACTCGTAGTCTCGTAAAAAGAGCTAAGCAAAAGTTGTTTGATAATATGATTTGGGTATTCAACACCATAAGAAATTCTTCTATTCCTCTCTCACCAAATTGTCCACAAAACACACATACGAGTTGCTTTCCAAACCTTTAACTCAAAATGGCAAGGTTATCCATTTGGCCAACACTACAGCAACTAGAGCACAATCTAATGGAAACACAAACAACCATTTACCTATTGCCACTTAACAATGGAGGAGAAGATGCTAGATTGACTCTCCGCTATTCTTACACATACAACACCAGTCAATAATCATGAATTTCTTTTCCAAAGATTATCTATTGTCAAGATGATTTCACCCCGTGCCGCAGTCCATATACATTGTGAGGCACCTTGGCACCCCATATAAATCCCCAAAGGGAAGAACTCTCCTTCATACCCTTTCAAAAACTCATAATAGCCAAAAAGTTTGAATACAACAATCTAAAAAACTTGGCCACAAACTATGGTTCCCAATCATGGAAGGGGTGAATAAATTCGTGATCCCAACTCCATGCATTTTGATCATATACAATACCCAAATTGGATGCACTGAGGCTTCTTTATCCACTGCTAAACTGAACAAATCTGGGAAATGATCTTTAGGAGAAAATTCCACATCTAAAAATTAAAGGAGAAAGAAGAAGGGAAATATTTATCAATCTTAAGTAAGATCTAGTGGGATGATTATAATGTGCATCTTATACAGAAGCTTAATCGACTTTTGCTTGCAACAAGTCTAATTTTTATTTATATGTGGATCCAGTTAGCAAGGGTTTCTGGTCTTTCATATGTATTCTCTTTAGCAATAATGCATTCTCCAAATTAGTCTATTTAAGTTGAGAATTAGTTTCTTAGGTCATCGAGAAGCCTAATTGAGTTTAAGAACAGTATTATTACTACTATTAGCATTTATTGGAGTTTGCTATCAGTTTATAGTTTCTCTTAAACCTAGAAAGCATGATGGTTTCTTTTTTGGAGTGATTCCTAAGAACCCACTGGCATGATGCTAATAATTATTATCTTATTTTCTATTTGATCTCCAGCAAGTACAATCACATTTGATTAGAGTCTTAATTTGTGAAAATTGATTTCAATTCATCCCAAATGGTAAGAAACATAACCCCAAATTTTTCTCTTGACATGGTCTCAGCTAAAATTGAGGCTAGCATGCAACCTAAGCTTTCTTAGATAAAAGAGAAACCTATGAAAAAGATTCCTGTCCAATCTTAGACAGAAAGCAAGGAGGATATGAAGCTCTTCTGGGCAGACATGGTCCAAGGTTGTTCATGATTGTTTTTTGATACACCTAGGATCAGACTCTATATGAACCCAACACTATGCACCCCAGTATATATGAAATGAGATGAATACAAATATTAAATAAGCATCCCACACCCAAAAGCTTGCCACATAGGTGTCCAAATCCCTAATGGTTGAGTGGCTTCCACTCTTATTTCAGAGTATATTGGTAAAGATTGCGTACTTGGAGGAACTCTATAATGCATTCCCCAGTCTAGTCACATTTCCCATCACAGTACTTAAGACAGAAGAAGAAATCACCAGAGAACTTTTATTTTAAAAGTAAAATCACAGGAGACAACTGGAAAAAATGTTTGCAACAATGACTAGAAGAATCGCAGGAGATGGAATTTTTTTTTTTGTTTATAAGCAATAATGCTTTACTAAAAAAGCAACTAAAGTGCTCCCCAGGTACACAGGCAGTGTACTAAAGGAGGCAACAAAGTTTCAACTAAAAGTGAATAAATCTAGAAACTCCTCTAAGGTAGAATATGGAACATAACAAGCTATCCAATTTTTTTCTCCCTTGTTGAGAATACTACAGGCACTGCACCAGTTGGGTAGCTTCATTTCTCTGTCTAACCACAACCATCCCAAAGGTTGATGCCAACCCCAGAACCAAGGGCAGATATAATTTGTCAAGATGGATGGAAAAGATTGAGGTAACCCAAGAACATCTGGAGTCACATCACTATCAAATTATTTATACATTGCAGATGAACTCCAGAACAAAAATTAGCAAGTTTAAAAGGCTTAATTCATGCAGAAAGAGATCCTGCATGGCATGCATAACAGCTAACATAGTTATAAAATATAGAGAATAGAAGAATACATTATAAGCATAAGGTAACAAAAAATAGAAGAATGTGCATATTTTTAAGGGAATAAATCCAAAAGAAAAATGCGGCCGAATATCTCACCATCATGGTCAAATACCACCTGCAAAGGAAAAGAAAAATGATGAGCCAACTTTTATAATTAAAAGAGAAAAAAGATATTAAAAGGAAGTCCAAAAGAATAAGGAAAACCCATTAAGATAATATAAGCAAAATCTGACAGAAGGTGAAAATGATAAAAAGATATCTTTTTTTTCATAGGTAAAAAAAAAAAAAAAATATACACTATATGCAAAACAGGAATCCTTTAACAAAACAAACATTCTAATAAAGCAACTCTTTGGGAGATAAACAACTACATGTTTATACAACCATGCATCAACTTGTGAGCACGCACGCGCATAATAGAAAGAAATCATACCGCCACATGGGAAGGAATAAATTCCAAGACATCAATTATCTGCAAGAACAAGAACAATGAGAAATGTCTTAGACCTAATATTCAATAAAAATTGAAAAGATAATAGGGTTCATCAACAAGACAAATGAAAATGCTGCCATTGTAATTCCTGGGCTCCATAATCCTTCAACTAAACATAATTGGTACAATACTTGAAAAAAAAAAAAAAAAAAAAAAAAAAAAAACGAGTCTCCCAACATCTACATATCTCCATTTACCATACCTTCTTTTGTGACTAATAGAATAAAAAGGTTACAGCCTAATTGCTTATAGAGAGGGCAGCGTGATGAGTTAAATTCCATCTCGTGGATTGGAATTTTATGTGGTCTCCAACCTCTCACTGTATTCAGATCGTTTAACCAGAGGACTAACAGTACGGCTTAACTCAAACCATGGTCCACATTGCCTTTTACTGAAACTATGGGAAAACCTTTAAGAAGCCAAGACATCCCTACGAGAAGAAGCGTCTGGATGCGGAGTTGAAGCTGGTGGGAGAGTATGGGCTGAGGTGTAAGAGAGAGCTGTGGTGAGTACAGTATGCTCTGAGTCGAATTCGTAACAATGCTAGAATGCTTTTGACCCTGGATGAGAAGAACCAACGCCGTATTTTTGAGGGTGAAGCCCTTCTGAGGAGGATGAACAGGTAAGGGTTACTAGACAAAAGCCAGAACAAGCTCGATTATGTGTTGGCACTCATTGTCGAGAACTTTCTGGAGCAACGTTTACAGACCCTGGTGTCCAAGTCTGGTATGGCCAAGTCCATTCACCACGCTAGAGTGCTTATCAGGCAGAAGCATATAAGGGTCGGGAGACAGCTGGTCAATATTCCCTCATTTATGGTTAGGGTGGACTCACAGAAGCACATTGATTTTTCATTGAATAGTCCTTTCGGTGGTGGACGCCCTGGGAGAGTGAAGCACAGGAACCAAAAGGCAGCTGCTAAGAAGGCTGCTGGTGGAGATGGAGGAGACGAAGATGAGGAAGAGTAAGCTGAACTTTAGATATAAGACAATAATGATCATCATTTCTTTTTCAAACTACGACTGGCCTTTTTGAGAAGGCTATGTCAGTTAAGTTTTGTTTTGCTATTTTCTTCATTATTTTTGAGAATATGTTGGTTTTGCATATTATTTGATATTAGGTAAGTGAGAATTTTCTTGGGTTCAAAAAATATTTTATGTGCTCTCCAATAAGAAATGGAGGCTTCGGGGTAAGAAAATTGGGCATCTTCAACCAAGCCCTGTTGGGCAAATGGATTGTGGAGGTAGGTCATTGACTCAAAGCATGGAGAGGATTGATGATGTAAATTGGTGTTGCATGCGTAGGCGTGGTGGTGAGTCTGTGGACAGATTTGTTTTTGCACTGTGATACTGCATATGCTCTGCAGACTTATATTTTCTTTTGTACTAGGAGTCCAGTGGGTCTTGCCAAGAAGTGTTGGTGATCTTTTGTTTAGTTGGAGGAGTTGGTTTGGCAAGAACGCTTCTTTTGTTTGGAATGTAGCCATTCTAGGACATCATAGAGGAAGAGGAGTCATTGCACTTTGATGATGAGGAAAACTTGGCGATTCAATTGATAACGTGTTTCAATACATCATTATATAAGCAGTCTTCTGCTTTAAGTTCTAGAGCTACTCTCTTTTTTCTTTTTCTCTTTGTAGATTCAACTAATTCTCTCTCATTTCATTTGCAATTCTTTAGGATACCTTATGTATACACCCTGTGTACATGAGGTAAATCCTCATTTTCAATAAAAGTTTATTACTTATCAAATATATATATATATATATATATATATATATGTATATATAAACACATACATATTCAGGCTCAGAAGAAGATATTCAGGGTAACATAGCGCATATTGGATACTCAAATTTCTAATAGGAAAGAGAAAAGACCAAAATTACATAAGTTTGCCAATAAATCTCATATTAAGAGAAAATATAACTCTAACAAGGATCTGAGAGAAAAGGAGTTACACCAGGTCAATGCTTTAATAAAGTCATTTCAAGCACAGTAGAAGAAACAAACTGAAAGAAAATCTATAAACCCAGTATCAACATTACTTACAAGAGATAAAGCTGAAAATATAGTTAAGACCCAATCTCCATTTCCATCAGCATGTGATAGATGGCCATGGTGCAATTTTGCTACTCTCGATCAAAAGAAAACGAAATAATGGTAAGTAGAATTATATTATAGTCAAAAAAAAAAAAAAAGGAAGAAAACACAATTTCATTATACTATGCTAACATTAGTTGCACCCAGAAGCTAAAAGTTGCTGTTACATAGGAAGCTTTTTTTCTTTTTTCTTTTTAAATTGCTAAGTTACACATACACGCACCCAATAGGTCCTAAACCATGACCTCACCCAAAAGGAAATCTCTAAGACTTCAGAAAACAGGACAAGTCAAATGGTGAAGTTCATCCCTTTGTACAAATGAATGGAAAAACTAGTCCAGCTTCAGGCTGGGACAACACTTCATGACTTCAGCTCTACCAAATTGGAACAAGATGAATTTCACTACTGTCTTATGAAGAAAATTGGCCTATGCAATCAAAGGTTAAAAACTTATTCAACTTCTAAATAACTTAGTTTCCACCAAAGTAAAGGAATAATAATAGCTCAAACCTTTCTATTTTCTGATGAAATAAGTGCCAGGAACACTGAGCAATTCCCCCCCTTTTTTTAATTAATGGATTTAGGAAGCAACTCCAGATAAAAATAAGTGAAAGATTACTAATGGCTATTACTGTAAATTTCAAATGGTCCATTGGCTATTTCACATGATATTTGAGACAATTATAGTGACTGGACAACCAGTTCAAACAGAATAGTTCTCTTTAAAGCCCCAAATATTCTAATAACTTTATCCTGATGGCAGATAACAACATCATCATTTATGAACCATAATGCAGTCAATTACCTAATTGTGGTCTTCTTCGTGGTTTTCATGTGGGGCCAATTAACTCTATCGGGGTACGCATTTCACACTTGCTGTTTGCAGATGATACCATCTTTTTTTTTTTATGCTTCTAGAGATCAGTTGTTGTCCATTAGGCTGGCTTTGACTTGCTTTCAAGCGTTTACTGGTTTGAAAGTAAATGTGGGGAAGAGTGAGATTGTTCCAGTTGGGAAGTTGGAAATATAGGCGCTTTGGCTACCATCTTTCGATGTAGGGTGAGTAGTCTACCTATGAAATACTTGGGAATTGGGTACTCCATATAAAACAACATCTGTTTGGAATCCTATTTTGGAGAGGATAGAGAAGAAACTCTCAAGTTGGAAGCGTCTTTATTTATCAAAGGGTGGTGGACTTACTCTGTTGAAGAGTACTCTTTCAAGTCTTCCTACATACTACCTATCCTTATTTACCATCCCTATAGCTGAGGCTGATAGGTTGGAGCATATTCAAAGAAACTTTTTACGGGATCTTCAGAGGAGCATTTCAAATATTCTTTGGTGGCCTGGGAGGTGTGTTTACCATTAGAGATGGGTGGTTTGGGGATCAGGATGTTAGTGCATTTTAATCAATCCCTATTAGGGAAATGGTTATGGAGGTTTGGACAAGAAGGCGCCCATCTCTAGCGGAGGGTTGTTGCAACTAAATATGGGGAGGGTCAAGGGGGTGGAATACTAAAGTATGTAGAAGGGCCCAGGGGTGTGGTCTATGGCGTGGTATTCACGATGAATGGGAGAGTTTCTCCAAACAGTGGCCCTAGTGGTGGGTGATGGTTCTCGTATTCTTTTTTGGCATGATAAGTGAGTTGGGGATAACTCACTTAAAATGCTCCATCCTCAATTGTACGCATGTTCAAATGACAAGGAAGCTTGCATTTCGGATGTTCTATGCTATCAAGAGGGTGGAAATGATAAAATTTGGATATTTGAGATTTTATAGGGATTTTCATGAAAGGGAATTAGAGGCTGCCTTCTCTTTCCTTGTGTTCATTCACTCTCAGATTCCTAGGGGTGTTGGGTGTGATATTTTCTATAGACGCCTCAATGGGAATGGCAAGTTTGATATTCGGTCCTATTACGGTCCTATTACAATAAGATTCAGGGTGCATCTATCTCCAATTTTCCTTGGAAGGATGTTTGTAAAGTTAAAATTCCTTAGAGGGTGGCATTTTTTTTGTGGATAGCAGTTGATAGGCGAATCCTTACCTTGGATAATCTTACGCTTAGGGGGCGCTCTTTGGCAAATCGGTGTTGTATGTGCTATTGTAATGAGGAATCTGTGGATCATCTCCTCCTCCATTGTCCTATAGCTCACTCGCTGTGGGTGCATATGCTTTAGTTTTTCGAGATCCAATGGGTCATGCTAGGCTCTATGGAAAGCTTGGTGTTTTGTTGGAGCTATTGGCTGGGAAAATTTAATTCAGACATTTGGAAGTTGGTTTCTAGCTGTTTGATGTGAATTGTTTGGACGGAAAGAAATCAGCGCTCTTTTGAGGATATTGAGAAATCACTGGTTCAGTTACAAGCTCTATGCCAGAAGACTCTGTCTGATTGGTCTAGGTGTTGAGTTTCTTTCTTCTCTTAGTATTGCACCTTAAGTTTTTTTTTCCTTGTTGTTTGTTGCTTTTTCTTGTGTTCACCTTCATGAACTCCTTGTATTTGCTTTCTTCATTTTTTCATCTTGATTAATATTATTCTTATTACCTATCAAAAAAAAAAAAAAAAAAATACACCCCCATTTCATATGCACTGTAAAACATATACTACAAATTAGCTTAGCTACATAACCATAAACCCATAGCCTAAAACTCAAGCACTCTTTTCAATATTTTGGATGAAGTAATCCAAGTTCCTTATTTTTATATAGGTAAGAATAATTTTATTAAAAAAAAGACTACTTCAAAAACAATGACCATGAAGAAACCTAAAGATTTACAAACAAAAATTATGTACAAAAAGACCTCTAAAAACACCGCAATGGAATCACAATTCATAAAGCCCCCATGTATGAAACCAATCAAATAAGGAGTTAGAAAAAGCTGCTAGCAACTGACTCCCCATACACTCCACATTTTCAAATATGCGCAGGTTACGTTCCTTCCAAACAGTCCACATTAAGCACAAAGTAACCATGTTTCAAATAATCCTAGTTCATGCAGTAAAATAAAAATTACTAAATATAAGAACCCATCATCCCGCACAAGTATACTAAATCTAGTCCAAAACATAAGAAGCAAGACAAAAAGTTCCAACTTTGTCCTAAGCCAATGAGATCTAGCTCAAATAACACCTCCTCCCCTTGTAAGAGCAAGGTGGAGAGTAAGGTCATCAGTTCAAGACACACTGAATGTGTGTAATTACCAATAAAAAATAAATAAAAGGTTCAGACTTTGTCCTCTATAAAAATCATTTGATATAAGCCAAGAGGAAAATATCATAACATACCTAAAAGCTTGTAGTAAGCCCGGTAGATGATTGATGTGCCATCAATGAGCATTACTCTACCATCTGAAGGATTAGTATTCAGTGCCCTTTCTTCACACTTGGCTAAATTAAGCTGTGCATCTTGATGCAGTATATCAGAAGGAATGATTACATTATTAAGAGAAGTTGCATTTGCAACACCAGTTAAAGACGACTTTGCATTATTGGATAAATTACAATAGCCCTGAAAACACAAGAATTGGGTACCAAAATAAGATGAATGAATGACAAACACAACATTTAAAATCACTTGTCTGTGCTCTAAAAATGAAAATTTCCCTAATATTTTTAATGTCATATCCATTGTTGAAACTGCCAATCCTAAGGAAGAAAGCTTGTTATATTTCAGAGAATCTAATAAGTAATAATCAGTAGATAATAGATACATATAATTAAGTATACCTTTCTCAATAGCTTGTAGGAAGGAAGAATCACATGTGATCTCTTTAGATTGCATAAATAATTTCCAATGTTCGGAGTCCTTAACGAATTTCTCCCTAAGCATGTAAAGCTGCTCCAGAAGGAATGAATGTGGACAAGCGAAGATTGATAGGATGCCATGAATTCATAGCAGCAAACCTTACATTGTAATGTTTGCAATGCCCTGAAATTCCAATGATTTTGACCATATCAGAATTACATGCATAATAAAATGACCAAAAGCAATGGAATAATACAAGATGGAAAAAAAAAAAAAAAAAAAAATTATTCCTACTAAAATAACAATTTTTAAAAATTAATTATTTCCTATCAGATATTCAGTTACCTACAGTACTATACTTTCCAAGAACCAAAACAATAATAACATGAGGTGTTAAAAAACACTTTCTTTTCTTTTCCTGTGGGCTCTAGGCAACCAAACATAGTGCAAAAAGTGAAAATTAAACCAAAAAACTCCACCAATGAAAAAAAATATATATATATATTTTCCAAGTCAAATCAAAGTCTCGTTTTCGTGAATATTAAAAAACAAAATAGCGTAATTAAGCCAAAACCCTACATGTCGAAAAATTGGCTCTATATGTTCATAACTAAGCAATTTCTTACACAAGTTCCAACATTCACTGAACTATCTAACATATAAAAGCTGGTACATTTCTTAAACAATCCTCTTTAGTGGTTTAACTGAAACCTGCTGTTTGGTTGCCGAGAAACTGAGGGAAAATTAGAATTCTAATATTTTTCAGTTGTGTGCTGGCGAAAATCCTTACCAAAATGTAAGCCAGAAGTTCGTAACAGCCACTGAGTGAGTGAAATTCTTAGGGTTTGTTTTCTGTAGTCAAAAAACAGTAGAAACCCCTAATGTTGTTTTCTATGTTATTTTCTCGGTAACCAAACGGAGAACAAGTGAAAAATCAAATTTTGTAAGAGAGAGAGTTTACTTTCTCTAACCTGATTTCGGCAAAGCTATGAGTGTGTAAAAAGTACAATTGCCCGCGAAAACAAACTTTATGAGTTTGCGATTAGACTTCAGCGATAAAATGTGGGAATTAGGATAAGCTGCTCTGCGGTGTTTGATCTTCCATGAATATTTTCTCATGCCACTATGATCGTGACACGTGGGTATACCGCTGGCCCCCACAAATATTTTTTTTTTTTTTTTTAGGTTCATAATTGGGACTTTTTTTTTTTTTTTTTTTTTTTTGGAGAAGCATACTTGGGACTTGGGAGCAATGTTTTTTAAATTTTGAACATTTCCGTCACAATTCACAAGTCCCAGACAATGGCTAGGTGGTTACTTATGCCTTTGTAAAATGATATTGCTAATTTTATTTAATATTTCTAACTTTTATAAATCATTATATTTGATTTAATTATTGGATTAATTAATTATGAAGTCAAATCATTCAAATTTATTTTTTTATAATTTGATAATTATAACCGATAAGGAATTTTCTTATTTGGTAACAAATGATACTAAGTTAGTAGTATCAAAATTCAATAAATGAGATATTTGTTGCAAAAATTATTACCCACTAACAAATGAAAGAAATGTGTTATTGAATAGTTATTTTTGTACATATACCTCTCGTTATTGAATTTTGATACAAATAACATGATATTATTTGATATAAAATATTTTTTCTCCTAGAATGAATGTCTCAATTAAAAATCTCAAGATATACCAACCAATTAAACTATAAAAATTTTCACCTCAGGCCAAAGGCTTTGCCTTGTAGCCATTTTGGCTTGACACATTTGTCCCACATCGGTTGGAGATGCGCCCCACTCATGGCTTATAAGCCCTTGGAGCAAGGCATGGTGTACCACTCAGCCACACATGTGTGATTGAGTGGTACACCATGCCTTGCTCCAAGGGCTTATAAGGCATGCGTGGGGCGCTTCTCTAACCGATGTGGGACTAAGAGTGTCAAGCCTCAAAGAGGTGAAAATCCCAAAGAACACACTCGGGGACGAGGACAAATCCTTGCGGACTTGGCTCCCCAAAGAGGACAATGAGTCGAGTGTGCGGGGAAAAAACCCCCACACTTGGTATTATGAAAAGTTATTGAAAATATATTGTTGTATAATACAAAGTAATTTAATTTAAATAAATTATCTTTTTTATTTAAAATGTAGCAACTAGTGCTTGATTCAAGCACTTGATACTGTTTCTTTGATTCCAATTTTCTACCTTTTCAATTGCATAGTGCTTGTTGGATCATGCATAATGTATGTGTCTAAAACTTCTTCTTCTTTTTTGAAAAAAAAAATATATATGTATTTGTCTAGACCAAATTATCATATGGCATTTATACACATATATTTGAGGCTTCCAAGGCTTCAAATAATTAACTTAATTGCTGCTATTTTAATGTTGTCTTAAAAGCCTCAATTTAATATAACAAATGGGCTTTCTCATTGGCACTTTCTCATTTCACACGATTTGGTGGAGGGTGAGGTTAGAGGGGAACTAGGGAAGGGAAGTTGGTGTGTATGTTATAGCTTGTTTGGATGGAGGGGGAGTAGAGGGGAGTAAAGTAGAAGAAGGGAGAGTATGCCAAATTACCTTATTTGGATGTTTTTTAAGGGAGGAGGAAGAAGGACTTCGAGGGGTTTGGAGGGGTTCGAACTACTTCTAACCCTTCATTTTTAATTCTCCCAAATTGGAGAGATTTGGAGGGAAAGTAGAGTATATAAATACTTGATTAAATAAATTACCAAATTTACCCTTGTCATATTAATAAAATTACAAACTATAAAAAAGCTAATTATTCCCCTCCCCCTTACTTAAATTTAAAAACATCCAAATAAGGTAAAGGATAACAATTTCCCTCTACTCTCCTCTCCCTCCAAACTCTCAAACATAACATTAGTGATTTTGGAGGTAGGCTTGCAGTAGATACTGTCACAAGGTTTTCAGAACCGGACCAGATCGGGAGGTCGGACCGTGAAAATCGAGAACCGAGATGAAAACAGATTTTTTAAGCATAACGAACCGGATTTTTTTTTAATTCCGTGAACCCCTAAAACCGGGGTTGGACCACACGAACCAGTGAGAACCGTGCGGTCCAACCCCTTAGCAATTTTTTTTTTTAAAAAAACAACTTAACACAATTTTATTATTCTTAATTAAATTATCCATCTCTTACAAGGAATAAAAAAAATTATAATTAAAATCCTTCAAAAATATTCAACTTTACTTCAAAAATTAATCATAAATTTTAATGTTTTCATGGTTATTATTTTATTTTATTAACTTTCTTATTTAATTATTAAATATATGCTTGAAAATCATTAAATTTCCCTCACATATATAGATATATTGTCAATTTTACTAGTTTTATAAATTTAATATCTATATTTAGGCTTTAATTAATTATTAAATTAATTATGACGTCATCACGGTTCGACCCCGGTTTGACCTCAGTTCGACCTCAAAAACCTTGAACCTCTCTCTTTTACTGTTCAATAAACGGTCCAGGTCTGAAAACCTTGGATACTGATAAGATTGTAAATGAGTTAAGTCCAGCTGAGCTGAGTGGCGTATAACACTTCTCGTGTTCCTTCTACAGAGATACCAATTGGCAATGTACCTCAAAAACCTTGAACCTCTCTATTTTACTGTTCAATAAACGGTCCAGGTCTGAAAACCTTGGATACTGATAAGATTGTAAATGAGTTAAGTCCAGCTGAGCTGAGTGGCGTATAACACTTCTCGTGTTCCTTCTACAGAGATACCAATTGGCAATGTAGCAAAAAAAGTCTCATTTGCCAATCCAATTCATCAAGTATTCCCCAACTTCAATTTACTGTAGTAATTTCACTATAAGAGTTTTCAAGCCAAAGCAATACCATAGAAGAAGACAGTAATATGTGTTGCATCAAAGCCATAGGCTCTCAGATTGAGTAATTTTATTTTGCTATTTTCTGCTTTTGATAGTGCCTTTTTTTTTATAAATTATATATTATTTTTACTCCGATGTTGGTGCTGAAAAGCACCAAATTCGTTAAATAAACTACACAATTTCCCTGGAATGTGTAGTTACAGCTGAAAGTTTGTCGCTAATCAGTTCATTAAAAATCATTAAAATATTTAGAGTGTTTCAAGCACTAGACAAATGAAACTGAAAGAAGAAAACCTTCCCATAAAACAAAAGAAGGCACAAAATACATGGTTGTGTTTGGTTGAAAGGGGAGAGATGAGAAATGGTGGAATTACTCATCTCCTGTAGTCCGTTTGAAAATAGTTTATTTAGCTGAAACTGAAAATTTTTTGCTAAATGATGTGCGTTGATAATAGCTTAATTTTACATATTTATATCATTATTAGAAAGTGTAGGGGCTGTTTTTGGGGCTCAGGCCCAACAGGCAAGCGATTCTGGCCCAAAAGTCCCTCAACAATGAATTTATAGAGAGTAGGTTACAGAACTAGGTCTTGACAGAGTGAACATAGTTATGAACAAGCCATGCAACCATTTGGACGTGGGGATATTCCTCTAAGCTTCTTGGGATAACAGTCCAGGGGGCTGTATCTTATGCTTTATTTCTCCAACTCCTTTTCTCTTTCTCTCTCCTTTTTCTTCCTCCTTCTTGCGATCCCCTGGCCATGGGGATTTTCTTCTCTTATATAACATCCTTCCTACGATAATGACCCTACACTTGTTAATCATCTGGACCTCTACTTGAGTGCCTGTCCCATAGGACATCCTCCCTCTTTTCTGTGAGTTACACTGGCCAAGATAATTTTGTTCTCCTGTCCTTTCCACATTAATGCGGCTGGAAAAGTAGCTTCCTTGCATTTAATGCGGCAGTTGTGGTTGCCCCCCCCCCCCCCCCGGAACGTCCTGCATTCTTCCTTGATTTTGGATGACCTTTCACCATGTAAAGGGTGTGAATCGGACTCCCATTTGGTGCGTCCGAGGAGGTACTCCTCCTCGGACGCCCCTAAGCAAGCCCGGTCCAACGTGATTGGGCTGGGGGGTCCTCTGCCCGTGTCTTTGCTTCTTATTGTGGTTGGGCTTAGTACAAGTGCTATGGCCCAACGTTGACTGGCGAATTTTACCCCCACAATAGCCCCTCAAAATCCCGGCTTTTTCTTCTGGGTCCGAGGAGGAAAGACGGGATTTTGATGTCTACTGGACAGTTCGTTGTGGATTCCTGTTTCACACGTGTAGGGGGGTGCGCCCTCACGTGCCTCATTAATGATGAGGGCGTTTAATGACCTGGGGGAAAGTAATTGCAGCTTTTGGGGTTTTACACTCACCCAATCCAACGGTTGGAGACCGGATCTACGGTGGACAGCGTTTCACTTGCTCCAGACGGAAGTACGTCTGTCCAACTTCTTCTGAGTATATAAGGTTTTGAAGGCGTTCGTCCCTCACTTTTGACGAACACTCCAGTATCCAGAACGTCTCAGAGCCTTCTCCTTCAGTCCGTTCTCACTTTCGCCGCCATCCTCTTGAAGACTTCGTCGAGCTTCTTACCCGTAAGTGCGCGCTTCTTGTTCGTTATTCTTCATTAATCAAACTGCCTTCAAGTTGTTTAGGATTAGAGGGGATGGGTAGGCTTGAGAAAATGGTAGATTCTCCGGCCGGTATGGCGGGCTTCAGGGCGAAGTATCGTATTCCACCGGAGGTAGGTTTAGAGTATTGTCATCAGGAGGACATTTTGTTCAAGAGGAGAATAGGGGAAGTCGCAATTCCAATGATAGCCTTTGTGGAAGGAGGAATGACGATTCCAATGGGGAGAATAACTAGGGATTATGACGCAGGCCTAGGTGCTGACTCCTAGGTGCTGGCTAGGAAACCCTAATTGCCTTATTACAAAAATAACCTTACTTCTAAATTAAAATACTAAAAGCCCAATAAACTACTAGGACCTAAAACATAAAAATACAATTGACTTGCAAACATAAATAATATTAAATAATAATTCTCTTTCATCTCCCGCATCATTCTCCTCTGGTTGGAGAAAACTCGACCTCGAGTTTTAAAGCATTGAAGGATTAGGATGCTGACAAACAACACTTGCTTCAAGTTTGAAATCACCTTAGGGAGCATAGGGAAAAGAAAAACCTTGAATTCCACCGCATCAAACTCATTTGGAATAACAAAATCAATGTGTGGAATCAGTATAATCTCTTCTTGAACCTTATGAGTCATAGGAAGCACTTTGGTTTCAACCTCTTCGACTTCACCAAGATGTAGATCTTCAAGGACTGTGGAGGGTTGATTAGAAGCACATTCAACAACTTCAACTTTCACATCATGTGCACCCTCTAACATAATACTCTCTTTAGGCGCCATCTTTTCACCTTGCTGTTCTTCAATAGATTCATTTCCTTGCACGCTTGTTAAAGCAACACTTGTCGAAGCATGTACGTCTATGTCAACATTAGGCTTTGGTGTTGCTGGAGGATTCTCCACGACCAAGATATCACCATCAATGTTCTCTTCTATAGGGGTAGTAATAAGTTCATTATGATCAATTATCTTTGGTTTCCCAATTGAATCGGGTTGAGTCTTCATTTGCTTCATCTGAGCAGTCCTGTCTTGAATCTCTTTCATGAGCTTTACAGTTAATTCCGTTACTTTCCTGGTAGATAATTCCTTGGTAGATTGTTCAAAAGTGCACTGAGGACATGATATGGGATGAGGATGAGGAGTCATCGCATTTGCTTCAACTTGAAAAGTACCACACTGAGATCGGGGTAGATACTTAGCTCGATAGTATGGTGACAAATACTCATCACAAAGCCTTTCTTTCATATCTTCCCACACAGTAATGGCAGGTTCATAATCCATATAACGGAATCGTTCAAGATTCTCCCAAAACCTCTGTGCTTTACCTATTAACTTCGACTTGGCATACCTAACCTTTATGTTATCTGCAAAATTTGCCCGCTCAAAGAATTGCTCCATCCCATTCATCCAGTTGATAAAATCTCGTGGATAAGCTTCATAACCATCAAAATAAGGTGCTTCTAATATTTCCATGATTCTCTAAAATAGTGCGTCAAAAAATAGTTTGGAGCTGGAACAAGAACCTGGGCTGCTGTGATGTTCTCTGGACAGGTAGTGCTGGAACTGGGCTTGGACTGGTCTGTCACAGGCCTGGACTATGCTTGGTTTTTTTTTTTTTTTTTTTTTTTTGCAAAATAATAAAATACACTGCTGGACTTAAGGAACTACAGACTTAAAGAAAGCAAACAATAGACTTAAAAAGAACGCAAACTACAGGACAGACTTTAAAAAAAAAAAAGAAACCATAGGAACGAAAAGAGACAACATTCTCTAAACTGAAAAGAGGCTTGGTGATGGACGCGGTGCTAGGGATCGACGGCTGTGGTGGCGCGAAGACAGGGAAGACAGCAGCGGCTTGAATCGTAGAGGAGTGGCGGCGCGATGTCTTGGGTCTTGGCATCGGTGGTGGTCAACGTCCTCAGCGGCGGTAGTTGAAGGTGAAGATGTTTTCGGCGGCGGTGGCTGATGGGTCGGCAGCGGCTAAGTGTTGGTCTGTGGGTTTCGGCGACTGGTGGGTCAATCTCAACGGTGGTGAGTCGAGGTTGCCGATGGGTCTTGACGTGGTTTTTTTTCTCTCTTTGTGGTTGCAAGGGATTTGGAAACTTGATTGTGGGTTCTGGACTAGAGGTTTCTGGTTGGCTTCAAAATCTGGTTTTTTTTTTTTTTTTTTTTTGGGTGATATTTTCTGGCTCTTTCCTGCGGTGGTGATGCTTCAACAGATCGGTGTTTGCTCTGATACCAAAACTGACGCAGGACAACCAGAACAAAATTGAAATAACGGAAAAATAAAAGATATGACCTAGGAGTCAGCACCTAGGCCTTGCTTGGAGTCAGCACCAAGCGGGGAAACCACTAGGAGTCAGCACCTAGGGTAGACCTGGAGTCAGCACCAGACCAAAGAAAGACCAAACGGCCATTGTTTTCATTCATCAAAATATCAACTGTCTCCTCAAGGAGTATAATAGGTTGCTTATAAAGGATTACTAAACCCTAGTTCTAATTGGCTAGGAAACCCTGATTGCCTTATTACAAAAATACCCTTGCTGGCTAGGAAACCCTAATTGCCTTATTACAAAAATAACCTTACTTCTAAATTAAAATACTAAAAGCCCAATAAACTACTAGGACCTAAAACATAAAAATACAATTGACTTGCAAACATAAATAATATTAAATAATAATTCTCTTTCATCTCCCGCATCAGATTACCTACGTGGTCATAGATTGGCCCCCCATCAATGCACCGCGAACCTGTTCCGGATCCTGGGGTGTGCCGACGCCCTAAACGAGCAGATGAACCTCGGCCTTTCATGACACGACGTGGTTCATCTTTATGAATGCCATAAGCTCGGTGACTCATACTACCTAAAGTCCAGGACTGACGAAGTGAGGTTGATATCCAGCCGTCCAAAGTCCAGCAAAGGCTTGAAGGACGACCATTTGATCGTCTCCGGACCATGGCATGACGGCCTTCACTGTCTGACTAGGGCGGGAACGCCAGGTGGGGTGTCATAGAACTAGATTCCGTGAGGAGGACCTTAGTTTTGAGCTCCTCTCCCCCCATTTTTCTTTTATTTTAAACTTGTTGGTTTGGTTGCATGTCTCCTCGGACTAACATAAACCTTTTAACAGCCTTTGCAGACAAGGAGCGAACATCCCCTCGGCTGAGCTTGGTCAACATCTAGGCTCTAAATTACCTCCTGAGGTCCGAGATCTTCGTAAACGAGGATGGGCAACTACTGTCGGCTCCTTTGATTTTGGACTACGTTCCCCTCACTCGATCCCTGGTAGACGCCGGCCAAGCTATAAGGGCTGGCAGTCCGAGATTGGCACGCATTGACGTATCCGTACCAGGGTTCCTCGCTGCAACAGACTTACCTCCTATTCAGCTACCTCCCCAACGTGCCTTTCCCCCAGTAGTTATCCCGGAGGAGGAGGCTGGTTCTTCGCATTCATCCTTAGAGGATCAAATAGACCAGTTTCAATTTACCGAGGAAGGAGAGGCGTCGGTCAGAGTAGTAGAGCTCTCGGACTCTGACGCAGATCTAGACTGCGCCTCAGCGGCTCCTGATACTGGTTTAGTCATCGCACAACCTGATATCAGCGAAGAGACAAAAGAGGAAGAAGGAATGGATCTGCAGCCAAGGACTGGCCTCAGGGGCCTTCTATCTAACAGGACCAAGGGGCAGACCTCCAAGGACGTCTCGAAGGGACAGACTGCCCCTAAAGCTCCTGTTCCTCCTCTCCCTCCCTCCCGGATGCGGCGCTGCAGCCTATGCCTAACTTAAGGCGAAAAAGGCCTGTAGAAGAGACGGAGGAGGGAGAGATTGCCCGTGAAAAGGCCGAGCCTAAAAAGAAGGGCAAGGAGACGAAAGAGCCCCGAGAGAAGAGGACCAGGTCCACTGATAGCCGAGACGAGGCAGCCATTCTTAGGGAACAACGAACATGGTCTCCTTGGATCAAGTTAGACGACGCCCCAATCCCCTGGGATGCGACCCTATGGGAATCCCAACGAGGGCAGGCATCATTCTTGGCCGAGGCCCTGCAGCAGCCTCTCCTCTTGCCTCGCGATATGGAGGGTCTCAGGAAGACTCGTCAACCAGAACTTTTCATGTCACTGAAGAGGGACATGGCCATGGTAAGTGGAATCTTCTATCTCGTCTCTATACTGTGTACCCTCTTATCGTCATGTTTTAATAGTGTTTTCATTTCCGTCCGAGCGCAGGTCACTCAACAAATTTTTGTTGCTGAGGAGTAGGCCAAGAAGGCTCGTGAGGACATGCATAGGGAGGCTTAGTCCCGTTCTGCAGCTGAGAAGGACGCTGGCGATCTCAAACGAGATTTTGATCGTCAGAGTAATGAGCTAAAGGAGGTGAAGAAGGCTACTGCGAGTGCAGAAGCTGGCCTTAAAAATGCTAAAAAGCAAGCTGACGAGCTGCGCATACAGCTCCGCCAATCTGAGGAGAAACTGACAGCGGAGCAGCAGGCGGTTTCAAAGTTTAAGGCTGAGCTTGCAAGGACCAAGGAGGAGGCTCGCTTGTCCAGGGAAGCTGCCGAGAAGGCTGTGGCGGCTTCATATGAACGTGGAGTCCGTGATACTGAGGTCAGACTGACCGAGGAAGTTGCCACCGTCTGCAGGGAATACATCACCGTGTCCTGGGGTGTAGCCCTGGATCGGGCAGCCGTCCCAGCAGATTCTGATCTCCGGAAGGCTGAGAACATCTTTTTCCAGGAGGATATACGCGAGGTTCCTGACGAGGTTGCCTCCACCGAGCATCTTCCAACAGACTCCTCTGTTCCTGAGGCTGGGGGCACGGAGCAGGCCGCGCAGGGCAAGTCACCCGAGGACAGTCTTCGCATCAGCGAGATCCTTGCGCAGGCCAAGGAGATTGCCCCGGAGAACCAAGCAGCAGATGATCAGCCTGCTCTGACTCAGGGCTCCTAGGAAAGTAGTGTAGGAGTTCATTTGTTTTGCTTTTCGAGTTTTGTTTTGTTTTGCATTGTGAATGTTTGTGAACCGAACTACTTTGAAGGTTAAATGATAAAAGTTATTTCCCTTTAGATATCGTTGCTTTATTCTATTTTGTTTTCATCATGAATGGATATCGGTTTTGTCACTTACTGTTGAAAGTTAAGTATAAATGAATGAGTTCGTTTAAATAACGATAATCCATAATTAGGCAAAAACGGATGCGAAGCTAATTCCTCCCAAGTCTGTGGCCGAGAAGTCGTGCAAGACTTGGGCTCCATTTAACACTTAGTGAGAATCGCATAATGGTTAATTTGCCCCAAGTCTGTGGTCCTGGGAGCCATGCAGGACTTGGGTTCTGTTTAACACTTATTGAGAATCATGGTGTGGTTAATTTCCCCCAAGTCTGTGGTCCGAGGAGCCATGCAGGACTTGGGTTCTGTTTAACACTTAGTGAGAATAGCATAACGGTTAATTTCCCCCAAGTCTGTGGGCTTGGGAGCCATGCAGGACTTGGGTTCTGTTTAACACTTATTGAGAATCGTGGTGTGGTTAATTTCCCCCAAGTCTGTGGTCCGGGGAGCCATGCAGGACTTGGGTTCTGTTTAACACTTAGTGAGAATAGCATAACGGTTAATTTCCCCCAAGTCTGTGGTCCTGGGAGCCATGCAGGACTTGGGTTCTGTTTAACACTTAGTGAGAATAGCATAACGGTTAATTTCCCCCAAGTCTGTGGGCCTGGGAGCCATACGGGACTTGGGTTCTGTTTAACACTTATTGAGAATCGTGGTGTGGTTAATTTCCCCCAAGTCTGTGGTCCGAGGAGCCATGCAGGACTTGGGTTCTGTTTAACACTTAGTGAGAATAGCATAACGGTTAATTTCCCCCAAGTTTGTGGGCCTGGGAGCCATGTAGGACTTGGGTTCTGTTTAACACTTATCCCAAATAGCTGTACAGTAACACGGCATCAAGTGTGGTGTCTTTCATTAATAAAAGTACCTTTTCAGGTTATTTACATTCCACGGACGTGGCACTACACGTTCGTCCAAGTCTTCCAAAAAGTACGCTCCAATGCCGGCCACGGATGTGATACGGTATGGGCCCTCCCAGTTTGGTCCAAGCTTTCCCCATGCAGGGTTCCTCGCGGTGCCCAAGACTTTCCTCAGCACTAGATCCCCGAGCGTCAAGGGCCTTGACTTCACCTTGGCGTCATAGCCCTGTTTGAGCTTTTGCTGATAATAAGCTAGGTGCACCATCGCGCTTTCCTTTCTCTCTTCGAGGAGGTCCAGGCTTTTCTCCAGAAGTCCGTTGTTAGCAATGGGGTTGAATGCAGTAGTCCTCTGGGAGGGAAAGTTTATCTCTAATGGGATGACGGCCTCGGCCCCGTAGGTCAACGAAAAGGGGGTTTCTCCCGTGGACCTGCGAGGCGTGGTGCGGTACATCCACAAGACATGGGCTAGCTCTTCAACCCACCTCCCTTTCGCGTCGTCCAACCTCTTCTTCAGTCCATTCACTATGGTTTTGTTGATGGCTTCCGCCTGTCCGTTACTCTGCGGGTAGGCTGGTGTGGAGTATCGGTTGACAATCCCCAGTTCATTGCAATATTCCCTAAAGGCCTTGCTGTCAAATTGGAGGCCATTGTCCGAGACCAGGGTGTGTGGGGTCCCGAACCTGGTGACAATATTTTTCCAGATAAATTTCATAACATCGACATCCCTAATGTTTGCCAGCGCTTCAGCTTCGACCCTTTCGTGAAGTAATCGGTGCCGACGAGAAGAAACTTCTTGTTCCCGGCAGCTTTGGGGAACGACCCTAGTATGTCTAGGCCCTATTGTGCGAATGGCCAAGGGCTGGACAACGGGTTAAGTACTCCGCCCTGCTGATGTATGTTCGGGGCGAACTTTTGGCATTGGTCACACTTCTTCACATATTCCAGAGCCTCCTTATGCATGCTCGGCCACCAGTAACCCAGCGTCATGGCCCTGTGGGAGAGGGACCGGCCCCCCGTATGGCTTCCGCAAATCCCTTCATGCAACTCCTCCAGGATGAGTTTCGTAGCCCCTGGGTGCACACACAGCAAGTATGGCCCTGAGAATGAGCGTCTGTAAAGTTTGGAATCCTCGGACAACCAGAATCGAGAAGCTCTCCTCCTGATTTTGTCAGCCTCAACCTTATCGTCCGGTAAGGAGTCGTGCTTTAAGAACCGGACAAGAGGGTCCATCCAGCTTGGTCCCTCCCCGACGTTGTGTACCCGAATACCGTTGGGCTCCTCTTCCGTTGGGCGGCAGAGGTCTTCAACTAAAATAACCCGCGGAAGGGGCTGAGCCGAGGAGGTGGCCAGTGTCGCTAGAGAATCAGCGTGGGTATTCCCACTTCTGGGTATATGCGTTAAACGGAAGTCGTCGTAATGGGCCTGCAGGTGTTTAGCCCGGGCAAGGTACCCTCGCATTCTTTCATCCTTCGCCTCCAATTCCCCATTTACTTGTCCCACTATGAGTCTCGAATCCGAGAATATGCTCGCGCATTTCCCACCCAATTTCCGGATCATAGACATCCCCTCCAACAGTGCCTTATACTCGGCTTCGTTATTCATTGCCGGGAATCCCAGTCTCAATGACTTTTCTAAGGTTATACCTTCGGGAGAGATTAGAACGAGTCCCACCCCGGAGCCCCTTTGGTTTGCTGCACCATCGATGTATGCTCTCCACTTATCGTGTTCTTGCTGAGAGATCGTGCCGACCAATTTCCTATCGGCACTCGGTGATCCCGACACTTCCACCCCTTCTAAGGTGGGCTCCGCGAATTCAGCAACCAGATCGGCGAGGACCTGACCCTTTATAGCGGTGCGAGGCATGTATCTAATGTCGAAGGCGCCCAAGATGGTTCCCCATTTAGCTATTCTTCCTGTGTAGTCGGCGCTACGGAGGACTGATTTCAGTGGAAGTTGGGTTAGCACAACAACTATATGTGCCTGAAAATAGTGGGGGAGCTTCTGCGTAGCTTGCACAACGGCCAATATTGCCTTTTCGAGGGGGAGGTATCGGGTCTCCGCCTCCTGTAGCGATTTGCTTACGTAATACACGGGCCGCTGCGTGCCGTTGTCCTCTCGGATTAGCACTAGGCTCACCGCATGAGCGGCGACTACGATGTATGCGTACAACACCTCATCGGCGTCGGGACTGGACATGATCGGTGGCCGGGCGAGGTATTCCTTGAGCTGTTGGAAGGCTAAATCACACTCTTCAGTCCACTCGAAACCCTTCCACTTGTGCAATAGGAGGAAAAAAGGCCTGCATCTGTCCGCTGATCGGGAGATGAAACGGTTTAAAGCAGCTATCATGCCGGTAAGCTTCTGGACCTCTTTGGGATTCCGAGGAGGCTGCATGCTATGAATGGCTCTTATTTGGTCAGGGTTAACCTCGATTCCTCGGTGGGTTACCATATAGCCCAAGAATTTCCCCGATCCAACCCCAAATGAGCATTTAGATGCGTTCAGTCGCAGCTTGTACCTTCTCAGGATTTGAAACACTTCGCCGAGGTCTCTGATGTGGTCGGCCACAAATTTACTCTTTACTACCATGTCGTCTATATACATCTCAATGGTTTTGCCCATTTGCTGCTCAAACATCCTAGTCATCATCCTTTGATAGGTCGACTCGGCATTCTTCAGGCCAAAGGGCATCACCTTGTAATGATAGTTGCCGACTGGGGTGACGAAAACAGTTTTTTCCTGGTCTTCGGCGGCCAAGGATATCTGATGGTAGTCCTGGAAAGCGTCCAAAAAACTCATTCGGGGATGCCTGACAGTCGCATCTACCAGTCGGTCTATCCGCGGCATCGGGAAAGGATCCTTCGGGCAGGCCTTGTTTAAGTCCGTGAAGTCCACGCAGACCCGCCATTTCCCACTCTTCTTCTTCACCACCACTGTGTTTGCCAACCATTCGGGGTAGAATACTTCCTTGATAGCCCCAGCTCTCTTCAATTTTGCGACTTCCTCTCTCACAGCGTCCGCATGCTCCTTTGACCGACGCCGGGGAGGCTGCTTCTTCGGTGTAATAACCGGATTAACATTAAGGTGATGGCGTATGAGGTCTGAGTCAACCCCGGGGATTTCGTAAGGATCCCAGGCGAATACGTCCTCATTCCGTCGAAGAAAATTAATTAGCGCTGACTTCTCCTGTGCTGGTAATTCCGAGCCGATTTGAAAAAACTTCTCGGGGTCTGATCCGACGAGCACTTTCTCCAACTCCTCACAGCTCACCTCCATGGCCGGTCTTCCATTACCCGTAGTTAGGACCGGGGTCCTTGATTGCTATAAGCTATTCCCGGCTGAAGTGGAAGGTTCGCTGCTTGATCGTCGAGAAATTGCCGACACCATGCATTGTCTGGCCATTCCTTGGTCCCCTACTATCTCTTTGATTCGACCTTCTGACGGATATTTCACTTTCTGGTGCAGGGTTGACGACACAGCCCCTAGTGCATGAAGCCATGGCCGTGCCACAATAGCTGTGTAGGGGGAGTATGCATCTACCACGATGAAGTCCACTTCCACTACTTCTGAGTCTGTTTGCACAGGCAGCCTAATCATGCCTTTCGGGATGACGATTTTTCCTTCAAAGCTAAGCAGGGGTGAATCGTATGGCGACAGGACTTCCTGCTTCAAGTTTAGTCCCTTATACAAATCTGGGTACATTACCTCCACGGCGCTACCCTGATCAACTAACACCCTCTTCACGTCATAACTTCATATTCTGAGCGTCACGACTAGGGCATCCTCATGGGGTTGAATAGTTCCTTCCTTATCCTCCTCCGTGAACCCGATTAATGGCGGGGCCCTCACTCTGGCTCTCTTGGATCCTCTTTCGCCTGGCTCTGTCGGGAACCTACCCACTGACATTACTCTGAACGGTCCGGAACCGGTTCTCCCAGGTGCGGCAAGAATGACATTTATCGTGCCTATGGGTGGCCTCAATGCGTCTTGTCTGGTTTCGACATTCGACTGCTCAGGGCGGTGCAATAGATGCCTTAGCTTTCCTTCTCGGACAAGCCGATCCAAATAGTTTTTCAGGTTCCTGCACTCGTCAGTGGTGTGACCGGGCTCTTGATGATACGCACAGTATAGATTCTGATTGCGTTTCGAGGGGTCGCCTGCCATCCTGTTCGGCCACTGAAAGAAGGGTTCGCGCTTTACTTTCTCCAGGATCTCGTGCATTGGTTCTCGGAACACAGCGTGGACTACCTGAGCCCCAGTAGGTCCGAACTGTTCCATGTAATCTCTCCTCGGCTTGGTACTGCTGCTGAAGCGGTCCGACCTGAAGTCCCTCCTCTCCTGAGGGACAACCTTCGCCTTTCCCTTCCCAATCTGCTGGTCCTCCTCGACCCTTTTGTACTTGTCTATTCTGTCCATGAGTTGTCGCACGCTGGTGACTGGCTTCCCAGTGAGAGACTTTCTCAAGCCATGCTCTGTCGGCAGGCCCCTTTTGAATGTACTAATGGCGACGTCATCGTAGTTTCCTTCTATTTCGTTGTACGTTTCCCAATATCTGTCCGAGTAGGCCTTCAGCGTTTCTCCTTCTCGCATGGATAAGGATAAGAGGGAATCGAGGGGCCGAGGGACTCTAGTGCTGGTGATGAAACGGGAACCAAAAGCCTGCGTCAGCTGTTTAAAGGAATCTATGGAATTCGGCGAGAGGGCATCAAACCATCTCATTGCTAGGGGTCCCAAGCTGGATGGAAACACCTTACACATTAACGCCTCGTCCCTGGAGTGGACGGCCATCCTCTGGTTGAATTGGCTCACGTGCTCCACTGGGTCAGTTCGACCATTGTATATGGCAAACGTTGGCTGATTGAACCGTCGAGGAAGCATCGCCCTCTCTATTCTTCGTGTGAATGGCGACTGGGAGATTCGATCCAGGGCCTTGCTCATGACGTCATTGGCCAGGCCTTGGTAAGACTGGCTTTTGCGGCCGCGTTTGCGAGGCCGTTCTTCCTCATAGGAAAACGTCTCGCTTAGAGGGGTTCTCGACCTTCGTCTGTATTCACCGTCCTCACCACTGCTAGTGTCCGAGACGGGTGAAGGACATTTTCGCTGGGCTCGACGCAGCTTCTTCTTCAAATCGTCAATCTCTTGCTGTAGAGCCTTTCGCTCGTTGTGCTGGTGGGACGTGTGATCCTTCCCTTTTGAGCGGCTTCTATTCGTGTGAGAGGTGTTCACACTGCCCTCTCGTTGATTATCTTGGTCCTTCGCTCGTTCGAGGTTTAAAAAGTTGTCCTGTCGTTGAGATTCTGCACGTCCAGTTTGGCACGAACTTGATCCTTCCATCCCTTACTGTTTCACTTGTCGAGACACAAGTTCTTCCCACAGACGACGCCAATTTTAGGAGCTGTTTTTGGGGCTCAGGCCCAACAGGCAAGCGATTCTGGCCCAAAAGTCCCTCAACAATGAATTTATAGAGAGTAGGTTACAGAACTAGGTCTTGACAGAGTGAACATAGTTATGAACAAGCCATGCAACCATTTGGACGTGGGGATATTCCTCTAAGCTTCTTGGGATAACAGTCCAGGGGGCTGTATCTTATGCTTTGTTTCTCCAACTCTTTTTCTCTTTCTCTCTCCTTTTTCTTCCTCCTTCTTGCGATCCCCTGGCCATGGGGATTTTCTTCTCTTATATAGCATCCTTCCTACGATAATGACCCTACACTTGTTAATCATCTGGGCCTCTACTTGAGTGCCTGTCCCATAGGACATCCTCCCTCTTTTCTGTGAGTTGCACTGGCCAAGATAATTCTGTTCTCCTGTCCTTTCCACATTAATGAGGCTGGAAAAGTAGCTTCCTTGCATTTAATGCGGCAATTGTGGTTGCCCCCCCCCCCCCCCCGCGGAACGTCCTGCATTCTTCCTTGATTTTGGATGACCTTTCATCATGTAAAGGGTGTGAATCGGACTCCCATTTGGTGCGTCCGAGGAGGTACTCCTCCTCGGACACCCCTAAGCAAGCCCGGCCCAACGTGATTGGGCTGGGGGGTCCTCTGCCCGTGTCTTTGCTTCTTATTGTGGTTGGGCTTAGTACAAGTGCTATGGCCCAACGTTGACTGGCGAATTTTACCCCCACAGAAAGCATTATCATACTTATTTTGAGTTAATTCATGCATTTTACATTTGATTTTGGAATTATGCTGAATAACCAATTTTGTGCTTAATTGAATTTTATTGTGTGAATTTGTCTTTTATAGGAAAATGGAATTAAATAAGTTAATTTGTGCAAAGAAGAAAACTAGTGGACTTTACTTTTACAAGGGCAATGATGAAGTTAAAGAAAGCCAACCCAATTAAATTTAAGTCCAATTGGAGCAAGGAATCAAAGGAAATATGCACCGAATCCAAGTTCAATTCGGATTAAGATTCCATCCTGCACATCAGTTAGTATTTTTTACATAACTTTTGGTTCAAATGTCCAATCCCGATTGTAGGGACACGATTTGTTTAACGGCCCATGAGTGACGTTGGGCTCGTATCCAAAGTACCCCAACAATATGATTTGTAGAGAGTGGGCTTGAAAGGCATGACCTTGGGCACAGGCGAACGGTTTTATCATGGCGTCTATGGAAATTCTTATATGGGCGGGCCTGGCTTAACTAGCTAAGCCTTCCATTGGTACGGGTTGTGGGACTCCAGTCCTCGGACGCTGTCCTAGGACCCTTATATCCTTTCCTTTTTCCATTTTTACCAGGGGAGAGACCCCCCCTCCTTCTGGGGGGTTCTTCCTTTTATATCCGTGTTTCTTCTCTTCCTTCAAGTTCACGTGTAAGTCTCACCCTTTTTTCGGGGTGCAGACCTGTCCTGTCAACCCATACTCCAGTATGGTTTAGGGTCGCTGGGAAAGTTAAAGGGTATGGTTTAGAGCATGAACTTATCAGATACAGGGCTTGGTATTATGATGTTGGTAACTTTTTCCCTTACCCTGCCACTAAACTCAGTTTCCCCCCTTCCTCAGGCATTTCGTGAGGTGCCGAGCAGGAGGTTGTCCTCGGCAATGGCTCTCCTCGGTTTGGGCCCTAGCCCCTGGGCCCCCATGTAGAATGGGTCTGGGCCGCGAATTCACTAACCCCACAATAGCCCCTCAAAATCCTGCTGCCCGACTTTTAGTTGGGGATGAGGATTTTGATAATGCTGGGCCCACATCACAACTAACTCAGATTATGTACTTTTTGATGTTTGGGCTTTTCCATTTGCATAGGAGATGCACTGGATCAAGAGGCATTACTTTAGTCTTTAGTCACGCGGTGCCCTTTGACGTTCCAGTGTTCGAGATGCGCCTTCACGAGAATCCTTTAATCTTATGGTTGCAGGTGGCGTTGGGAATTGAGCCGAAACCATTTTGTCTGTAGCGTTCCTTGGGACTCTGCGTGAATTAAATGCCACCTCCTTGTCTTTTAAATAAATAGGGTAGGAGGTTGCTCCACTTACACACAAATCCTTCAGTTTCCTCCCAAACCACAATCCTTCAGCCATAATCACAGCTTCCATATCCGGTGTTATCCTCCCTTAGTATAATATGTTTGAGGCGCGGGTTGGGGTGAAGGAACTCCCTCCGCCACAGAGGCGCCGGGTCCTTCCTAGACTCAAGGTAGCGTGGTCTGGGTATGGGAGGTACAGATTCAAGAAAATACTCCGTCTTGACAAAGGGGGAAATGATATTTCTCCTTCTTTTAGTCAAAATCCGAAGCAGGTACTGGTCGCACCAGATTCTTGGTGTATCAGAAGTAAAGTTTTCCACCATCAGCGCCGTCTGCCTTGTCGCAGGCAAATTTTTGTGTAGGCTCCTCAACTTCCGGCTCCCTGCACCTTTTCTTCAACGGTGTGGGCCTCAAGTTAGGTTCTCTGCACCTTTTCTTCAGCTGCGCTAGCCTGAAGCTGGGCTCTCTACACCTTTTCTTCTATGGTGCAGGCCCCACGTTGGGTTCTTTTGCTGCCTGAGTTATGGGCATGTAAAAGTGTTGAGGAATGGTTTTCCTTGAACAAAGTCTTGAAGCAGCAGCCAACCTCTCCTCTGTACAACCTCCTCGGCCTTATCTTATTCTCTTGTATCTTTCTTTTCGATTATGTAGTTAGCTTTAATACAAGCTGATTCCAGCTTTTCATTGTACGCTGTACTATTTCTTTGTTTTAATAAAAAGGGAATTTATTTACTTGTTTTGAATATTTTTCTTTTTTGCAACACTACTTTGTGAATGGGTGTGCTCCATGTGTGTCTTTCTTCAATGATACTTAGAGCAGGAAACCTTGAAACATAATCCAACTAATTCTAATTTACCGACATTACCAGGCATAATAACGATAATTCACAGTAAGTTAAACTTAGGAAACTAACCGAGATTACAGCTGAATATTCTGTAATAAGTGCGAGGAGACCGTCCGAGAACGATAAACTCTAAATAATCCATCCAAGGGGGTAACCGAGCAGTAAGGGACTCTGATTGTGTTTTTGGCAACATATTGCTCTATATTGCATCAATCCCTTTGGTACTGAGGATCCGAGAGCAGACTTGAGAATCCATGCAGTTTAGGAATTAACCCAATTATTAATGGAGAGTTCTCCTCGGATAGATTCTAAGGTCCATGTAATGTAGTTTTTCTTTTAAGTAGTTGGTTTCCCTAGAGGCTTGAGTCCGAGGACCATGCAAGGCCTTGGTTCTGTCCAAAACTTGTATTTTTTCTTGTAAGTAGTTGGTTTCCCCAGAGGCTTGAGTCCGAGGACCATGCAAGGCCTTGGTTCTGTCCAAAACTTGTATTTTTTCTTGTAAGTAGTTGGTTTCCCCAGAGGCTTGAGTCCGAGGACCATGCAAGGCCTTGGTTCTGTCCAAAACTTGTATTTTTTCTTGTAAGTAGTTGGTTTCCCCAGAGGCTTGAGTCCGAGGACCATGCAAGGTCTTGGTTCTGTCCAAAACTTGTATTTTTTCTTGTAAGTAGTTGGTTTCCCCAGAGGCTTGAGTCCGAGAACCATGCAAGGCCTTGATTCTGTCCAAAACTTGTAGTTTTTCTTCTAAGTAGTTGGTTTCCCCAGAGGCTTGAGTCCGAGGACCATGCAAGGCCTTGGTTCTGTCCAAAACTTGTATTTTTTCTCCTAAGTAGTTGGTTTCCCCAGAGGCTTGAGTCCGAGGACCATGCAAGGCCTTGGTTCTGTCCAAAACTTGTATTTTTTCTTGTAAGTAGTTGGTTTCCCAGAGGCTTGAGTCCGAGGACCATGTAAGGCCTTGGTTCTGTCCAAAACTTGTAGTTTTTCTTCTAAGTAGTTGGTTTCCCCAGAGGCTTGAGTCCGAGGACCATGCAAGGCCTTGGTTCTGTCCAAAACTTGTATTTTTTCTTGTAAGTAGTTGGTTTCCCCAGAGGCTTGAGTCCGAGGACCATGCAAGGCCTTGGTTCTGTCCAAAACTTGTATTTTTTCTTGTAAGTAGTTGGTTTCCCCAGAGACTTGAGTCCGAGGACCATGCAAGGCCTTGGTTCTGTCCAAAACTTGTAGTTTTTCTTCTAAGTAGTTGGTTTCCCCAGAGGCTTGAGTCCGAGGACCATGCAAGGCCTTGGTTCTGTCCAGAACTTGTATTTTTTCTCCTAAGTAGTTGGTTTCCCCAGAGGCTTGAGTCTGAGGACCATGCAAGGCCTTGGTTTTGTCCAAAACTTGTATTTTTTCTTGTAAGTAGTTGGTTTCCTCAGAGGCTTGAGTCCGAGGACCATGCAAGGCCTTGGTTCTGTCCAAAACTTGTAGTTTTTCTTCTAAGTAATTGGTTTCCCCAGAGGCTTGAGTCTGAGGACCATGCAAGGCCTTGGTTCTGTCCAAAACTTGTATTTTTTCTCCTAAGTAGTTGGTTTCTCCAGAGGCTTGAGTCCGAGGACCATGCAAGGCCTTGGTTCTGTCCAAAACTTGTATTTTTTCTCCTAAGTAGTTGGTTTCCCCAAAGGCTTGAGTCCGAGGACCATGCAAGGCCTTGGTTCTATCCAAAACTTGTATTTTTTCTCCTAAGTAGTTGGTTTCCCTAGAGGCTTGAGTCCGAGAACCATGCAAGGCCTTGGTTCTGTCCAAAACTTGTATTTTTTCTTGTAAGTAGTTGGTTTCCCCAGAGGCTTGAGTCCGAGGACCATGCAAGGCCTTGGTTCTGTCCAAAACTTGTAGTTGTTCATTTATTTATTTATTTTCCGAAGGTTAGCTCCTCGAACAAGGTGGGGGGAGCTAGCTTGATGTTTGAAACCCCTAGAATTGCCCATGCCATTGGCACTGCGAGGCGTAGCCCCTAGTGGAAATCTATGTCGGAGCAACAACAGCACGTCGCTGGAAATGGAGGAACCTTCACAGACGTCGCTGGAAATGTAGGAACCTTCACAGACATTTGCTTGACGGAGGCTCAACTCCACCGCCACCTGCGCCAATGCGCAAGCCTTTCCCACAGACGGCGCCAATTGTAGGGACACGATTTGTTTAACGGCCCATGAGTGACGTTGGGCTCGTATGCAAAGGACCCCAACAATATGATTTGTAGAGAGTGGGCTTGAAAGGCATGACCTTGGGCACAGGCGAACGGTTTTATCATGGCGTCTATGGAAATTCTTATATGGGCGGGCCTGGCTTAACTAGCTAAGCCTTCCATTGGTACGGGTTGTGGGACTCCAGTCCTCGGACGCTGTCCTAGGACCCTTATATCCTTTCCTTTTTCCATTTTTACCAGGGGAGAGACCCCCCCCTCCTTTTGGGGGGTTCTTCCTTTTATATCCGTGTTTCTTCTCTTCCTTCAAGTTCACGTGTAAGTCTCACCCTTTTTTCGGGGTACAGACATGTCCTGTCAACCCATACTCCAGTATGGTTTGGGGTCGCTGGGAAAGTTAAAGGGTATGGTTTAGAGCATGGACTTGTCAGATACAGGGTTTGGTATTATGATGTTGGTAGCTTTTTCCCTTACCCTGCCACTGAACTCAGTTTCCCCCCTTCCTCAGGCATTTCGTGAGGTGCCGAGCAAGAGGTTGTCCTCGGCAATGGCTCTCCTCGATTTGGGCCCTAGCCCCTGGGCCCCCATGTAGAATGGGCCTGGGCCGCGAATTCACTAACCCCACATCGATGATTCAAGTTGGGCTGGAAAGTTCACTTAACGGGCTACAACTTTGTAGTTTACCAAAAGTCCTAATTCTGACATTAAATGGGCCAAAATCGTTGGTTAAGTGAAGCCTAAAAATCTAAGATTTTCTCCAAACGAAAATTCAACTTGTAATAGGATTCCTTGATCTATTTAAAGGCTTTTTAGAGCAAAATTCAGACGAGGCTAGTGCTAGGGCTGAGATGCAAAACAGAAAATTGGAGCAAGAGGCAGTGCCGCATGTGGCTTCTCTATAGCTTTTCTCCATGATAGCATTGTGACTATTTTTTTCTCTATTTTATTTGTCTAGTTTAATGTTTAGTATTTTATTTTTATGTTTTATTTCGATTACCGTGAGTAGCTAAATTTATAATTAGGGTTGAGGATGAAACCTAGTTAAGGTTTATCAGTAATATTTAGGTGATTTGATTTTTCCCACAATATTTGTTCTTTAATAATTTAAATTGTCATTACTTCATATCAATTAACTAAGATGGGATTTTAAATATGAGTTCATTCATGTTTTTCTCATGATTTAGGATTTGTCTTAATTAATTGAATGCTTGGTTTATTATTTCTTGATTTTAAAGTTGGATATTTCTTATGATTTGTTTGGCTACGAATACAATTGATGATTTGATTTTATACATAGGAAGCGAAGAAGAGCATACTTTAGATATTTAAATATAATTTTTAATGATAATATTTTCCATGGTAGCAAGATTGATTTCTAGATTATCATGTAGTGGTTGGGAAAAATTAATGATCGTAAATATATGCTGATATGAATTAACAAGACAGATTCCAAAACCTTAATTCTTTTCTCTAGATTGTTTACATCTCTTTACTGCTTTATATTATATATTTGCTTAGTTTAATTAATTGCTTGGTATATTTAATTTAAAAAAATATATATTAAACTAGATTAGGATTAATTTGATTAAGATTTGATTAATTTTCCTATGTTCATTCAAGTCCCTATAGATTCGACCTCATTCTTGTCAAACTATATGTCAGTACGGTTCGTACACTTGCGAATACTTTAAAATTTCACAACACTAAGTGTGTGTTTGGATAGAACTTATTTTACTGAAACTGAAAACTGAAAACACTGTAGCAAAATAATTTTTAAATGTGTGAATAGTGCTGTGGGACCCATTTTTAATGAAAAAATTGATAAAAAATGAAATTTGTGGGTCCGTGAACAGTGCACATGTGCACTGTTCACTGCAGAAAGTCAAGATTTGCGGTTACTGTTCAATGAACAGTAACCGCAATACTCCAAAAACGCGTGAAAACCAAAAAAAAGAAAGAAAAAAAGAACAAAAACGCAGCCGTGGATCCAAACATGCTCTAAAAGTATTATAGATAAAGTTAAAAAGTAGCTGAAATAGTACAGTAAGACCCATGAATAGTACTAAAAAGTGTAATGGAATCCATGAATAGTAGCAAAAATAAGCTGAATAGTAGAAAAAATAAGCTAAATAGTAGAAAAAATAAGCTAAATAGTAAAAAAGCCTGGCTTTTTAAGCCAATGTCAAACACAACTTTGGTCCTCCTCCAAACATTTGTAGGTTGATATATATATGGGTTAAGCTCAAGTTACAATTTGTGTAACTTTAAACAATGTTAATCTCTTGATCGCAAACTCTTTGGATTAAGCACGATGACAGAAACACAAGTTCTTCCATGCTATGGCAAGTCAGCGGCAAAGGAACAATAAGATAAATGGGCTTGAAGATGCTAATGGGGTGTGGCAGGAAAGTGATAAGGCTATTCAGGACATTATTAGCAACTACTTCTCCTCTATCTATCGGTCGGATCAGCCTTCTCACTTTTCTCTAGTTATTGATGCGGTGGAAACAAAAGTTACTGCTGAGATGAATGATAGTTTACTACAAGCCTTTCAACCTGAAGAGATTCAAGCAGCATTGCAGCAAATGCACCTAATTAAATCTCCTGGTCCGGATGGTATGCCACCAATCTTTTTTCAAAAGTACTGGAATATTGTAGGTCAAAATGTCTCTGATTGTATTCTAAACATTCTAAATACTGGGATGATGCCTTTAGAAATGAACATGAAACTCACATTTGCCTAATTCCAAAAACTAAAAACCCATAGAAAATTACTGAATACCACCCCATTAGTTTGTGCAATGTGACATATAGGATCCTAGCCAAAGTCCTTGCAAACCGCCTAAAAAAGGTTCTGCCCAATGTCATTAGTGAGTCTCAAAGTGCATATGTACCCGGTAGACTCATCACCGACATTGTATTAGTAGCCCAAGGTTTCCTTGATTTGCTTCGGCTGGTAATGGATGCTAAACCAGTACAGGACTTGGAAGCTTTCGCGACAACGACATGGTTCTTATGGAACAACAAAAACTCTGTTAGACATGGGGGTCAATGCAAGTCGGCCTTCAAAATTCTCGAGGACTCCAAGCAGTATCTAGAGGAGTTTCGCGGGGTCTCTAAGCTTCCCCTCCCTCAGCAGCCTCATCCCCTTAAATCTTGGAGCCCCCCTCAGATTGGTTGGTACAAGGTAAACATTGACGGAGCAATCTTCAAGGACATTGGCCATTGTTGTATCGGTGTGGTCGTGCGAAATGACAAAGGCTTAATAATGGGAGCTTTTTGCAAGAACTTCCCTTATCCCCTTGGTGCTTTAGAGGTGGAAGCAAAGGCCCCAAAAGTTGGTGTTATTTTTGCGTAGGAATTGGGGCTTAGAGAGATCATTTTGGAAGGCGATTCTCAGGTTGTAATGCAGGCTATATCTGGCCCAAGTCTTGCCCTAATCTCAATTCAGAAGCTGATTGTGGGAGTCAAATTGGGCCTGGCAAGATTCATTTCGTCGAAAGTTGTTTTCACCCATAGGGAATGTAACAATGCTGCTCACCTTTAGCTAGACATGCAAGGCAAATCTCATATTGTACCATTTGGGTGGAGGATACTCCACCTATGATTGTTTCTCAAATCCTTAGTGATGTATCTGGTTTGGGTTTTAGCCCTGTTTAATGAAACGTTAAACCTTTCCCTTTCAAAAAAAAAAAAAAAAAAAAAAAACTTTAAATAATGTTACACCACCTAATAACTTGTTATAGAATTCATATTTTGAAAATGACAAAGTTTATCTATAAAATTGGTTGTATCCTAAAATAAATATTACTACATATTTTAAAAATCTAACCGTTGAATTGTATATTTTTTATGCTTTTCACATACATATCAAATTTGTTTCAATTATATATTATTTACTATATCATATATAAGCTTATATTTTATGCATAATTTTTAACTACAAAAACTTGCAATTTAAACAATTTATTGATGACATAGCTATTAATCTTTAATTTTTTAGAAATTTTGCAAGCATGAAAGATATAAGAAAAAGATGTAATCTAACGATGGATTTGTCAAAATTTATCTTCAATAAAAAGATATTGAGTAAGGTTGTAGCTTTAGGCTACAATCAATTTTGTAGCTAAACTTTGTCATTTTGAAAATCCCATCATTGAATTTCATGATCTATATGTTCTTAACATTCATGTCAACTTTCATGTTATTTACCATTCTATCCATAAATTCATCTTTTATATGTATAAGATTTTTTATCACTTTCTTTTCCACCTCTTTAACTAAACAATATAAGGGAAAACTATATATATATTTTTTTTATCATTTCCTCAATTTCTATTTTCTCACTTTTACATCCCCCAACCAAATGGACCATAAATGATGTTTCAAACCTTGATCACATTCGTGACTCACTCCTCACTACCAAGCTCGTAACCACCAAAGGAGAAACTGAAGAAGAAGAGAAGTTAAGGAGATTTTGGAAACAAAGATCCATGTCAATCAGGTAAGTTCTCTTCTTCCATCATCCTCTCTTCATCTTGGATCGAAGTAGAAAACTGATTCCAAATATTAAAGTTTTCTACTTTTATTTGTTGGTGTATCAACCCATTTGGTCCAACAAATTTCCCCCCTTCCATTTACCTTGTTTTAATCCAATTCTTCCTTTCTTTCTTTCTTTTTGGTGAAAAAGGAGAATTTATTTAATATTTAAAAGTAAAGTACATTAAGTATGTCCAATAGAGACCTGTAGTTGATGTATGTTTACAAAAGGAACCATAGTGGCTTGAAATAAATTTTCTAGTTGCAAAATCAATAATAGAACTTGTAGGGGCAAAATAGTCAGCCTAGCCCAACCCGAATGAGACTGGGCTAGGATGGAGGCCCAATACAATTAATTTGTAGAGGTGGGTGGTCAAGGTCAACACTTTGATCTCTTGTAGCCACAGGTTGGTAATTAAAAAAAGTAAATTAGCGAGAATGACAATATAAGTTAGGAGTTATGTCAGGAAAAGAGAAATTCTTATTTAAATCCTTCCTTGGGCAGGCCGAGGAGCAACTGTTCTTTAGGAATACATTTCTTAGTTTTACAATACTCAAATCCTCTCTCAATTTCCCTATTTCTCTCTCCAAACTTATTCTGATCCCCTCGCAAGGAGGGCCTTCCTTCCTGTATATAGTTGCTTGGATTGCATCCCAGCCTTCCATTTGGAGGATTGTTGATCTTTCTTTAGATACTTGTCTCATCACTGCAATGCTGGTGGCGGTAGAGTAGGCTGTAGGTTATGGGGTTACTGTTTAGGAGTCATTCTGCTATCAATGCGGCAGGGTGAGTTGGTATAGTACATTAAATGTGGAGGTGATTGATACTTTATCTGGAAGTTTCCTCATGTTCTTACTTGTATGTCATTATGATCCTCCTCGGCCTTAACCCGCATGGCCTTTGTGGCTTATCTCCCATCTCCCAGGAAGTAACCGTTCCTCAGGCTCCTTGGGTAAGTTGTCCTCCTCAGTTTCCTTGACCTAATTGCCCTGACTGGGTTGGGCCCGATTTGATGGATAATTAGGCCTAGTTACACCTTGGGTGGATCCCACTTGACAATTTTTTATCTTCGGGCTTCCTCCTTCCATAGAACCAAATTTTGAGAAATATATAATTTAAGGTAAAATACTATTTTGGTCCTAGAACTTTACCAAAAGTTTTTTTTTTATTCCTAAACTTTAAGAAGTTCGTTTTCCATTTGTAAACTATTGAAAAATTTGTTTTTTGTTCCTAAACTATTGAAAATATTTTATTAATATCCTTAAACTTTTAAAAAAAAAATTCATCCAAATTTTATCTCTTAAAAAACTCTTTACAAAATTTAAGGATGAAATTTTTGTTTGTTAAATTTAGGGGTGTGCTCGGTTCGGTTTCGGTCGGTTTGTATAGGTATGGCCAACCGAAACCGAATATTTCGGTTTGTGAAATTCTCAACCGAAACCGATTGAAATGGCTGGAAAACCATCGGTTTCGGTGCATATCGGTTTCAGTCGGTTTCGGTCGGTTTTCTGTTTTCCAAAGAGAGGGTTATTGAGATTTTCAAAACCCTAAATTTAATCACATATAAAAAACAAATAGAGTAACAGAGAGAGAGCTGTTGAACAAATCAGAACGGCAGAGAAAGAAAAATTTCCAACAATATTTGTTCAACAATTTACAGTATTACATACAGATTCCAACAAAAAATTGAAAATATTTTGATTTAGCAAAAGGGTCCAGACAGAACTTTACCGTTGCTGCACCATGCAGGAGCCTACCACCATGCTTAAGTCTACCACCATGTCTCTGTAGTGAATTGAAGAAAGATCAGAGACATGTGACTTAGAGAGAAGAGAAAGGCATGGCCATGGTCCATGGGACTCAGAGAACGAAAAGAAAAGAAAAGAATGAGGCGGCTGGACTGAGAAGGGCAGAGACTAGAGAGAAAATTGGGGAAGGAACGAAGGGTAGAGAGAAAAAATTGAAACGAGAAAGGAAGAGACAAACAGAGAAAAAAATGGGGAGAGCGGCGGCTGAAGAAAGAAAAGGGAAGCTGAAGAAAAGGGAAGATTAAACAGGGGTATTTCGGTATTTATGCTACTACTAGGGTTTTAAAAAATTAAATAGCAAAAAATACAAACGTCCCGCGCAAAGGCTCGAACCTGGGATCAGCTAGCTAAATCATAAGGAGCATACCATTAAGGCCACTGATCAGTTATGTATTAATATTACATAAATATATATATATATATATATATATATATATATATTCAGTTTGTTCGGTTCGGTTTCGGGTGAAAAAATCAGCACCGAAACCGAAACTGAAAATTTCGGTTTTTAAAAAATGAAACCGAAACCGAACTGAACCGAAACCGAACCGAAAATTTGGCAACAGTTTGGTCGGTTTCGGTCGGTTTGTTCGGTTCGTCGGTTTTTTGCACACCCCTAGTTAAATTTATGGATAAAAAAAAATTTAATAAAATTTAAAGACTAGAATTGTATTTTATTCTATACTCAAAGGATAGTAATTGGTGATGATGATGATGAGGATAATGTGTCTTATTTTAATTATTTGGCACCATATCATTGGACTAGCTGTTATATTGTAGGGATTGTATATGGCCTATTAACCTAATTGCAGGTGATATGCTTTTGTTGTATATTTAGGTATATACAATGATATGTTGTGTGGAGGGCAAAAATGGACAACTAATAAACCAAGTGGATGTTGATGTGTTATTTTTGCACACACAATATATTTTAAAAGGTAGGATGCAAGGTCAACCTTTTGAGTACCCAACTACAATACAACTAATAGTAATCAGATCAATTTGTAGTATGAAGTGAGCATACTAAAAAAAAAAGGGCCCTTTATTGGCTAAGTGTTCATCCTTGGGTTTAGTCCAAGGAAGGGGTTTAAAGTTTTGTTTTTTATTCCTAAACTTTAAGAAGTTCGTTTTCCATTTGTAAACTATTGAAAAATTTGTTTTTTGTTCCTAAACTATTGAAAATATTTTATTAATATCCTTAAACTTTAAAAAAAAAATTCATCCAAATTTTATCTCTTAAAAACTCTTTACAAAATTTAAGGATGAAATTTTTGTTTGTTAAATTTATGGATAAAAAAAAATTTAATAAAATTTAAAGACTAGAATTGTATTTTATTCTATACTCAAAGGATAGTAATTGGTGATGATGATGATGAGGATAATGTGTCTTATTTTAATTATTTGGCTCCATGTCATTGGACCAGCTGTTATATTGTAGGGATTGTATATGGCCTATTAACCTAATTGCAGGTGATATGCTTTTGTTGTATATTTAGGTATATACAATGATATGTTGTGTGGAGGGCAAAAATGGACAACTAATAAACCAAGTGGATGTTGATGTGTTATTTTTGCACACACAATATATTTTAAAAGGTAGGATGCAAGGTCAACCTTTTGAGTACCCAACTACAATACAACTAATAGTAATCAGATCAATTTGTAGTATGAAGTGAGCATACTAAAAAAAAAGGGCCCTTTATTGGCTAAGTGTTCATCCTTGGGTTTAGTCCAAGGAAGGGGTTTACAGTTGATCAATTTATCTCTCGTTCTCTCTCTCTCTCGTTTTTCTTTTTCTCTTCTTCACCTCCCCTGATCCAGATGTTTCTTTGCTTTATATAGTTAGCCAAAATGCATCTAGACTCTACACTTGGAGAGTTAGGATCATACTCCCTTGATACTTGTCCTATCAAGGCCTTACTAGTAGGTCTTACACTAAAGTTTTAGTTGTGTGGGCACTGTTCATGGTCACTTCCCCATTAATGCAGCCAAGCAAGTGGTTGCAATGCATTTAATGCGGAAGGAATGACTTCTATGTCCTTCCTTCTTCTTCTCTTTTTGGTTCAGTGCCAAGTCACTCTTCTCCCTCTTCAGGTTGCACTATGCTCCCTTTACCATGGATTCTCGTCCTTCGGAGATTAGGTGGGAGTCCCCAGATCCTTTATTAAATGTAATAGTTTAATTTCTCTATAAGTTATGTAAGTTCTTTTTAAGGATTCTTCACGAAGTTTACCTCCTCGGAAATGCCCTTGCCCATTTAATTAACTACTTTGGATCCTCGTCCCCCCCACATGTTGTAATAATGATATAATGTTGGAGAGTATTCATTTGTAAAATGAATAAAGTGGAAATTTGAGTTTTGGAATTTTCTTTGTGAAAATTCAAGTTCTAGGATTTTCGATCGGTCAAGACTTCTGTTCAATCGATCGTTACGATGATGAAAAGTTTCTACCTGTTTCGATTGGTGTTCGATTCCTCTTGATTGATTGAGGTAAGTGAAAATTGAATTTTTGTAGAATTTTTTGACAACTGTTCTAAACGTTTGAAAATGGTTTTAAGTCTTGTGAATTGTTTTATGAAACATTGTGGCTCTCCATTGGTGCATTTTGAAGGTTTATAACTCTATGGGTATAAATAGTGGTTCATGTTCACTTGATAACTAATTTTTGTTCTCTCTCCCTCGAATAGTTTCTAAGAAACACAAGAAATCCCGTGGGTATTCTTCAAAATTGCTATTTGTAGAACCTAATAAACTTGGTTGTATCATGGGGACAAATTTGTAGAAACTCTTTAGCAATTTGCGTACAAGGACAAATATTGTTTAAGGATAAGATTCAATTGTGCGTCCAAGTCAATCATAATTTCTATATACTTCTTGTGTTCATTTTGTTCTTTCTTTATTAGTCCTTGATTTGGTGAAATCTCCAACTGCTTCCACTGACTTGGGTCGAACCTGAATCTGAACTTGGCCAAACCGACCAATTGGCTAGGTCTTTAAACACATTTTTTTATTGGACAAAACTTATGCATAATACTTTTGGTGCTGTCTCTTAAGTTCTCTTTTTAAAATTCAGACATGTGGCTATTTAACTAAAAAATACACTTCCATCCCATAAGAAAAAATCCACATAGTAGAATCTTAAAAGGAGAACCTAAAGAACAGCAGCTAAAGCTGCGTTTGGATTGCGTTGATTTCCAGCGCGTTTGCGTTTTTCCCCTTTTTTTTTTTTTTCACGCATTTTTTAGACTTGCGGTTACTGTTCATGCACTGTTCAATGAACAGTAACCGCAAATTTTGACTTTTCAAACTTTTTTCAGCCAATTAGTGCACATCGTGTACTGTTCACGGACCCACAAATTTCACTTTTCAGCAACTTTTTCATTAAAAATGGGTCCCACGGTACTATTCACAAATTTAAAAATTATTTTGCTACAATATTTTTCAGTTTTCAGCGGTATTCAAACGGACCCTAAGTATAATATCTAAGTCATAGTAGAATCTTAAAAGGAGATTTCTAATATTGTTGTTTGTATTTTTTGAAAATACGCGTGGATAAAATAAAAGTGTACGTATAATGTTGGAGGTATTGTGCATAACAAATGTCTTCAGCCATTCAAAATAGTAAGTTAGGCAACGTTTGAAACAATAAAGGAAAGTAGCATCTCGAGTTTTAGAAACTCGAGATTCATATTAGAACTCGAGTCTAAAAGACTTGCTTTAGATCTCGAGTTTCATGCAAAAAAAAATTTAACCTATAGTGGCGTTTTTAAGTCTTACAGTGACGTTTTAAAACCTTATAGCGACGTTTTCCTGCAAAAATTTTTTTTATAAGTACAGGTTTAAGGAGTCATATAGTGGCGTTTTTAAGCCCTATAGTGACGTTTTATAGACCTATAGCGGCGTTTTTATTCAATTTATGGAATTCGAGTCTTTAAAACTCGATTTTCAGCTTGATTTTTTTCCCACTTCCAACTAATCCACTTGCAAATCGAGACTTAAAAACTCGAGTTCTATCTTGGAACTCGAGTTTTAGACACTCAAAATGCTAGTTTTCAACATTGTTTTGAAACGTGATAATTAACTAAATTTTTTAATATTTATTGTTATTTAGAAAAAAAAAATCTATAATGTTGTGTAATCAATAGTAACACACGTGCTTTTTTTATTTTTTGGTTCCCCCGTGTTAAGCCCTTCCCCCACCCACACCACCACCACCACCCCCCCCCCCCCCCCCCCCCCCCCCCAAAATCTCTCTGTATTCATTTGTTTTCCACCCTCCGCGCCCCTCGCCTTCACATTGTTGCCGCAGCCCAATCTCTCCTTCATTCGGCAAATCACCACCACCCACAGCCACCGCTCTACGCATTGCCAACCCTCCTTTCATCTTTTGCTTCCGACGAACTCTATTACTTCTAACCATAAAACTCTCTCTCTCTCTCTCTCTGCGCCACCTTTCACTTCAGGTAATACTTTTCTTCTATTCATATTACCTTATTTTTTAATAAACCCTCTAAGCTATGTAAATAAATAGAACTAGGAATTTATGATATAGGGGTTTTGCTAATTTTATTTTATTCATTTTACTTCTTTGAATCTTTACATCAATGGGTAAGAGAGGAAAGGTCATAAACCTTAAGAGCTTTTCACGCAACCGTGGTGTTGCCTCCGATGACATGGACGATGAAATTGATGCCTGTAAGCAAGCTCATTCGCTGTTTCTTTTTTTCCAATTCTTTGTGTAATTATTAAAAAAAGACTTGAACTTGGAGATGGAATTTGAGAATCTGTATTCATTGTTTTTGTGTTGCGGATTCGATGATTCACTTATTTTTTGTGTTGGTACTATTCTTAATCGAGAAAGAGAAAGAAAAAAAGTTGATGGGTTTTGAATCATTTGTGCAGTTACTATTTTTATTTTTTTGGCTTAAACACTCTGTGAAGCTTAGTTCGCAAGAAATATTATTCTCTGAAGTTTATATTTTTTAAGGACTAAAAGCAATCATTCTATGTTTTCAAGGACTAAAATTAATCATTTTTTGTTTTTTAGGGACTAAAAACCATCACTTTAAGTTTGTTACGGACTAAAATTGATTACTTTTAGCTTTTTAGGGACTAAAAGCGATTACTTTCAGTTTGGTGAGGACTAAAAGCTATCACTTTAAGTTTTTTGGGGACTAAAGCAACCAGTTTAAGTTTTTTAGGGACTAAATGTGATCACTTTAAACTAGAAGGACTGAAATTGCTCAATGGTTAAAGTTTAGAGACAAACAATGTATTTTGGCCTATATTTTTTCAATGTGACAGAGCATTTTAGTACACCGAGTATGATGCTCTTTTTTTTTTTTTTTTTTTTTAAGCTCTCTGATTTATTGTTTTTCTGTTGCCTACTGTTTCAATGTTATGGAGTCAGTGACAAACTTATTTTGTATTTGTACTATTGTTTTAGTTTTTGGGAAAAATTGATGGGTTTTCTAATGTTTATTTGTGTTTGCAGTTCATAAGCAGAGGGATATTATTATGCGAATGGTGATATTGTCTTTGATCTCAAAAGTTTTTTTTCCCCTTTTATTTCAAGTTGTAATAGTTGCTTTGAAATTTTAAAATTGATTCTTCTAGTTGAGAGTAGTGTAGGATTTACTTTAGTTTTTTTTTTTTTTTTGCCCAATTAAATGTTGTTACTTTTATAAAAAAAACACTTTAGTTGAATAAAAATCCTCGTCATGTGTGAATTAGGATTAAGGTTACATTTTGATTATTTTTGTGAAAGCATATAACTGTTTTAAACATTAGTGTGACGTTTGGTACGGGGTAATGTTTTAGGATTCCCATGAATGTTTAAAGATTCCCATGTTTGGTTGCAAATCACGCCAGGGAATTAGATGCCAGGAGAATATGGATTTTCCCTTTAAACCCCCCTCAATAGGAATGTGAATTCCCTTTAAAATAGGTGGGTATCCAGATTCCCATCTTTAAAGGAAATTGTATTTTTTTATAAATTGACAATTTTAACCATTTTTCCTTATCATTTAAGCAATTAAGATAAAATATTAAACAAATCATCAATATCTTTTCCCTTATCTTTATCTTTTCTCGCCAAAATAGCATAAACAGGATAGACAACTTTGTTGATATATTCTTTAACAAAGTTCTATTTAGGTTTCATGTGTAGAAAAAAAAAAGTTTGAAGGGGACCCTTCATTATTGCCAGGTATTCACTTTTGCTGTTGTGTGTTTTGCTCAACAAATTATTAATACTTTATATTTTGTTTTTCATTATTTATTTAGAGGAAGATTTTTTTTTTTAAAGGACTTGATAGTTCACATTCAAATCTAAGGATAGAATGGGAAAAATAAATAATTCATTTAAGATTTCTTGGAATAAATCAAATATTATCATTTCACATTTCTAGGAATCTCAAGAGATTTCTAATGAAACCAAACATAGGAATAGCTACATTCCTAGGCATCCAGATTGTAAGGAATCACATTCCTAGGAATTTGAATGCCAGGAGTAATGTGGATTCTCCGTACTAAACGCCACATAAAAGGATCTTGGAAAAGAATGCAAAAAAGAATTTTGAACTTTAAGAGAACCTTCTATATGTTAAAACTATACAATTCTCTTCTATATAATTTTTACCTATAAAAAAAAAAACTATATAGATATCTTCTGCATAACTGAAATAAACATATTAAGGCAGAATTCTTATTTTGTAGGTTTGATTGACTGAGCAAAAGCATGTGGCAAGCAGTGGCATTTTTGTTTGTATCTTTATTCTTTCCCACTTGGTAATCCTAATGTTGCTTACAGGATATCAATGATGATGAGGATGAAGATGATGAAACTGGAGATATTGCAAAAAGTAAGGAAATTGGTTTGCAATTTCTTGCATTGCATTTAATCAGTTTTGTTCTTTGAAAGTATATCTCAAGTTGTTTGTTTTGTTTTCTGACCAAAAACAACTGCATGACTACATCTACATTAAGTGAGATGCTCTAAAAAAAAATACCATTATTCTGTACAAGAGCCTGTAATATTGATGTAGATGCATATTATGAATATTAAACAAAAGTTTGATAGCTTCAAATTGCAAAACACAATTTGTTTTGGTGCTTATGGCGGGAGTGGAATGCTAGATGCTTTGAGGATTGTGAACGGTCTTTTCTTGACATTAAGTCTCTTTTTCCGTACTCTCCTTGATTGGAATAGTTTTGCCATTTTATTCTTGTTTTTCTCTCCCCAATCATATTGATTGTTGTAAGTTGGGTTCTTGATTTGGGTAGTGTAGTACATTTCCAATGTACTTGGTTAGCTTTTTTAATAAAATTCTTTATGTTACTTATCAAAAAAAATTTGCAGAACACAAAGTAGTAATAAAACAACGAGCTTCATAGTAAATCAATGTTATTGCAAACCAACCCAACTCTCTATGTCATTGTGTTTCATGCATATTAACTTTTATTTTTTGGGACAAGTAAATGAACTCGTTAAGAAAAAGTAATCATAATTTTAATCCTGCACCAGGGTTACATATCTCCGACGTGTAATTTAGGGTGTTTTCAAGTTGGCTAATTGGTATTAGGCTATTTTTGGAATTATTATGGGGCACTTGCAAGTAAGTTTTGGTATGTACTAGGTTCATCACTTGGTATTCTCTTGGCTGAAATGAGAGCACGGACTCTGATGAGAATCTCTATTTTTTTTTTTGGGGGGGGGGGGGGGGGGGGAAGGGGGGGATGGGATCTAAATCGTTCTCTACATATTTTCTTACATAAAAAACTCACAATTGTTATTCCCTTTGGTTCTTACAGCAATTGTTGTAATGTTTCGTATGATTAATTATGCATATTGTCTGCAGTGGCTAGGACACTGAAATATTTACGGGAAAAATTTGGTGGAGTCAAGGATGCTATGCATGAAGATGAGGAAGAACAAGAGCCTCTATAGGGTGGAAAAAAGAAGGGATATTATGATGCTGATAATGCTGATTACGAGGTGATGATTTGAATAGTATTTACTATTTTTCCAATCATGCTCCACACCCCTTCTCACCTTTTTCCCCTTTGTATTTAATATATATTTTTCAGTGGCAATCGCTTTCTGCCTTTTTGACAACTATCTTATTCATAAACTAATTTCTTAAGGCAATCATATGTATATAATTGAGGTTATCTTTGTAGTTGCTCTAACCTTTTTGTTTCTGATGAAGGCACAATCAAGTGATGATGAGGGACTTTTGAGGGAGGAGGAAGCGGTTTTGAAATTACGGATGCAAAAAGCAAAATCTTATACAAATGAAGACTCTGGTCATGATGTTAATGAAGATTGGAGTGATCTGAGTGATAGGGAATTAACTGTAGAGGTGAGGGTTCAATATTCTCTCCTTGTTAATGAAAAAGGAAGTACAAAGATAAGTAAGTTAATCCTTTGGTCTTTATTTTCAAGCTTGGGTTATCCTCTTTTGTGTTTTTTTGATAAGTAAATTTTATTGATAGAAAGCAAATACCCAAGTATACAAGAAATATACAATCAATCTCACAGATTACAAATATCAACAAAATTAGATAACGAACATAAAGAAGGAGAACCCACAACTAACATCCACTCAAACAACATTTTAAAGAAAACAGCTTAATATCAGGCAAATATCTTTCACTGTCCTCAAAACACTGAGTATTCTGCTCCTGCCGAATTCACCACTTCAAACAATGAGGAATGGCTTTCCAAATAACAATATCCTGATGTCTATGAAAATAACCTTTCTAAGAGGCTATCAAATCCACAACTGACTTTGGTATCACCCAAGAAGCTCCAAGCAACTTGAATACCATACACCACAATTCAGAAGCTATTGGTCAATGAAGCAATAAGTGATCCACAGATTGTTCACTCCCTTTGCACGTATAACACCAATATGTTACCAGTATACATTTCTTATCCATATTTTATTGTTTTTTACTTTGAAATGGACAAATGGACTGTTAATTCTTTTGAATGGCACATAGCCCAATATCGTTGCTTGTACAGGAAATGTCAGCCAAAAGAAAAAGCAGGAAAAAATCTCCTGGGATAAAAGAAGCCTTAGATGACACGGGCAGCTTATGAGGAGGTTAAGAAAGATTTGAGTGCTCTATCAGAAGAGGAACAAATGGATGTTTTATATAGGTAAGGTTTTTCAATTTTTATTTGTATAGTTCATATATTTCTGCACTTTTTTGTGTGTTATATTTTTGAGCTGACTCTTTTTGATCAAGGTTGAAATGCAATACTCAGAAAAGAATGATGAGGAGAAAGGTTTTGTAGCTTCATAAGTAACAGCCATTCCAGAGCTCAAAAAGGTGGTGGTGGTCTTAGAAATTTAAGAAGTTTATGATTAGAGATGAAATCTAGTGTGTGGTGCTTTTACATAGAAATTTGTCTTGCTGAGCTATTCTAGCTCTCTTAGAGAAAACCAAAGGTTGAGTAAGAATTTGTAGAAATCTGATGAAGGGAACTAATAACAAAATGCACAATAGATTTATTGTGTCTTTCAACATGATGGGGTAACCAGATTGGCCCATCCATTCTTCTTACTTCAAATTAACAATATATGACATGCCACAAGAATTTTTGCTGATGGGTCTGCAGTATTATTTTGCTTCCTTCAACTATGGAGGTTCCCCTTTACCTATGCTTTCCTAGCTCCAAATTGTGTGGAAAAATTGTGCTTGCAATTATATTATCTATAGAAAAAACTCGGTTCAACTATATGAAGAAATTGAATCTATTTTTGAAGGGTGGGGAAGGGGAGGGGTTTTCTAAGAATGGAAATAAGGGTGTTTAGGGGATTTATTAGTGGGCCTTGTACTTGCAATGAAGTTTTTAAAAGTTGATTTGAAATACCGTTGGATTATAGCAATTGTTGCTTGATGTCAAGTGGGCAACAATTATTCACCATACATAGTGAAGCTGAAGGTGTTGAGATAGTTGGGTTGACAATTTTTTTAGATTAATGGATTTTTGTAGCTTGGATAAGTGGAAATACATGGAAAAATAAGATTCAAAATGAGGAAATCCCCTTTAAATATAGGAGTGGCCCATATTGATGAAAAGATGAGGGAGATTTGTGAGATTGTTTGGTCATTCAAAAGACAGCAAGTAATGCACCGGTGAGATTCAAGTTAAGAGAACAAAAAAGTTAGAGGAAGACAAAGAATAACACCAATATAAGTAGTAAAAAAAGGGCATGTAAAAAAAAGGTGTTCCATCTAGTTACTAGAGGCGGGACTTACATTTAATAGAATGTGTGTTGAGAATGCACGTGTGAGTGAAGTTCCACATTGAATAAAAATGTCAAGAGGGAGTGATTAATATAACATAGTTGGGCCTAAACTCACAGGTTTAAGTCTTTCGGGATAAGTAGTGCCCTTATATGTTATATTAACTACTTACTTGGTGGCTCCCTAAGATGTTATCATATTACATTTGGCTTTGGTTCTGTGAAATCATCTGGTGCTGCAAAATCTAAAGATGTTTAGTATTTGTGGTGGTTGTTAAGAGCTCGTCCACCCACATCCTCTTCTGTTAGACTGTTTCTATTGAGCTCCTCATCTTGCCCCCTACTCCATGTTGTTTGCAATTTTGAGCCTTCTTAACCGTTAATTGGATGTATTTATAATGTGGTTATTTTGTTATGAAGGCATTGAATTTTTTACATAGGTTGTTGACGTAGGACAAGGGGGAACAAACAAAATCTGATTTAGAACTGTTGGGGGCAGATCTGGTAATACTAATGTTTTTAGCGTTTAGGGTTAGGTTTGGTGGGAAATAGGCTAGAAAATAAGAGGTATAATAGGGTTAGCTCTGAATTTTTCCTTTTTGAGGGCCTTATATTATGTTTTGTTCTATGTTTATCTGTGGTATCTGCAGGGGGTTGGTAATAAGTTTCTCTTTGATATGTGATGCTCCTGGAATTTTTTTTAGCTTTCAAAAGATTTTAAAATGTTTGAATGTTAAAATGCTTGTAGATCTGACTCATTACGTTCTCCCAACTAGGTTCATATATTTGTGGTTCCTAATCTTCACCTTGTACATCCTGCCAGAGTCCTCACACCAATTTTCATTTATGCCCGGTTTCTCCTCCCCTCCTCTCTCTCTCTCTCTCTCTCGCTTGCTCACTCGCACACACACATAAAAGGTCATAACATGTATAAATTCTATTGATTGGTTTCTTAGCATTCAGCATTGTAAATGCTTTCATGTTGTAAGAAGGTTAAAAAGGAGGAAATCATGATGGAAGGACGAGTGCGTTATTTGAAGGTGGAGCAGCTTCTTTTGCTCTTGTATTGCTAAGCTATAACTTTCTATCTCCTCAAGTCTGAAGGGCAGCCCATTCATGATCATCCTGTGCTAGCTCCCGTTGTAGAGATCAAGAGCTTATTGGATAAGGTCTTCTCTTCTCCATCAAAATGCTAAATTATTGTTATTATTATTATTTGATAAGTAGGTAGTTATTTACTATAACAATTAAGTGTTGTGGTCCTAAAACAATAATTTGTTTTTATTAATCTGTTAAAAAAGTTGGTACATGCGTAGTGTGTACACAATGTGGCTTATGTTTCTCTATTGATGGTACAATAATATTTTTACACATGTTTTGTATTTCTGTGTCTCTTTCAGGAATCAGGTTCCCCTCTCAAATTAGTTAAATTGGTGCACTGTGACTATTATTGTCTGCCTTACCATGTTTAGAATAATAGTCAATCCCTTGGAAATTAAATTTATAACTTAGTCCTTGAGTGATCTATGTAATTCCTGCAACCTGGAGTATAAGAGCTGGATCACCTCTTTGCTGGGGGAGCTATTACTTGTTGGGCCAGAGAATGCCTTAAGAACCCAGCAGCCCACTTAAAATGGTTTAGCAAAAGGAGGGGTAACATGTCTTTTTTCTGGGGTTCACTTCATTTATTATAACTAAAAAGTGTAAGGCTGCAGTTTCTGATAGACTGGCACTCCGATAGGTCAACTTCTACTGCTAGAAAGATCCAAATTATAATGCACTATCTAAAACTAATTCATCTTTGATAAATTTGAAATAAGTGTCCAGGTATAATGGAATTTTAAAAATATATTGCTAATCTTAGTCATTGTTAGGATTTATTGTAACATTATATAGATGGCCGTTGCTTCTGAAACTTACATGTAGATATGTATCTAAAACTTTCATGCTTTAATTGCTACGTTAATGTGTGTGTGTATTTCCAGATGAGGAAAATTGTTGAATGTTGGCCATCAAGTTGTCTCTAAGTTTGCCTATCTATTGCTTTTGATGAAAACTGCATATAATTTAAAAATAAAAAAACGATGCCAACATAGCTGCAATAGATGGTTGTACAAGTTAAAACTAAGTACTTTCATATCTGATATGGTATGCACCATATATTTTTGGTAAATTTCAAAAAGATGTGGATAGGATCTAAGCTTATCATTTAAAACTGGTCTGGTCTAGTTGGTTAATAATTGGGAAAAAATGAATTATTTGTCTATCAAATTGCTTTATATGTGACCATGTTTAACCTCTGTGATCATATGAGCACCTGTGTTCTACCCATATTTTTCCTCACATTTTTTGCACAAAGATGATTATAGCAGTTCCTGTCATTGAGGTATACTGGTTTGTTATTTCAGAGGTGGATTGGTTTCCCTGACAACTTGCTTCTTTTTAATGTTTGCTCCACTAACAGACAAAACAACTTGATGGGAATCTTCCATCCGAACTTGAGGAGTTCCTGGACAACAATCAAGGGATTGAGTGGTAGTAAAGTTGGGTAGAGAGATTACTACATTATCAAGTGATTCTTTCACAAAAGATCAGGGGCCCTATCCTTCAGCTGAAACCCAAGAAACAACAGTGGTAGTTTTTTTCACTACAAAATATGCTTGTTTGTACTTCTATAACTTTAGTAATACATGCTTTGTTTTCATGTGGTTCTCTTTTTAGTTCATGTCTTAGTTTTCATTTAATACTGCAGTCTCATTACACAGCTGAGTTGGAAAACGTGGAACCTTTGAAGGGTAATGAGAACAAAGCAGGAAAATGCATTGCCAGGTTAAATATTCTTGATGGAGATGTGATCACAAATTTGAGATTCTAAGCTTGATGCTTTTAATGTTTCTTTACTGATATCAATCATTTTTGTTAAGCTTAATTTTTTCTTTTTCTTTTTTAACTCAATTCAACACAACTAAGATAAATCCTAACTATTTTGAGTCTGCTACATGCTTCTTTTTATGCTACTTTGCCTTATCTAGGCCATTTCCCTATTTATCTTTTCTTTTAACATAAATTTTTGTTGCTGCAATTTGGCTGATGTGCAACCGTTAAAATATGGCAGAGTGATCAAGTTGGTGTTCAAAGCATGGAAATGTTAAAAGTAAGAGCTGCCCTTGAAGAAAGATTGAAAGAAGAGGGTATCCTTAGTTCCAGAGCTTCAAAGTCTGATAAAGCCCTAAACTATTGAAAATATTTTATTTATGTCCTCGAACGTTTTAAAAAGATATATTATTTAATCCTTAAACTATTGAAAGAAGTTCTTTCTTTATCCATATTTTTATCTCTTAAAAAACTCTTAAAAAAAAAAAAAACTATTTACAAAATTGAAGGATGAAAAAAGAATTTTTTTTTTTAATTTTTTAATTTTTTTTTTTAATTTAGGGATAAAAACAAGTTTTTATTAAAATTTAGAGATCAAAATAGTATTTTACTCTATAATCGAAGGATAGTAATTCGTGATGATTGTGTTTGGGGTTCGATAGATCAGTATGTGATGTGTATTATTTTAATTATTTGGCACCTTGTCATTGACCAGCTGTTATATTGCAGGGATTGCATAGGACTTATTGACCTAATTGCAGGTGATATGCTTCCTCTGACTTGGGTCGAGCCTGAATCTGAACCCAGCCAAACCGACCAATTGGTCAGGTCTTTGAACACTTTTTTAGGTTTTTGGTTTTGGTTTTCCTGTATTAAGCCAGGCCACTCTTGTTCTCTGTTTTCATTTGTTTTTCACTCACCTCACCCCTCACCTTCATACTGTTGCTGCCGCCCAGTCTCTCCTTCATTCAGCAAATCACTCCCACCACCAACACCCCCAGCCCATGCTCTACCCATTACCAACCTCTGCTTTCAACCAACTCTATAATTTCAAACCATAAAACTCTCTGTTACTCTCTCCACCACCTTTCACTTCAGGTAATACTTTTCTTGTATTCATATTACCTTATTTTTAATAACCCCTTTAAGCTATGTAAATAAATAGAACTAGGAATTTATGATGTAGGGGTTTTGTTAATTTAATTTTATTAATTTTACTTCATTGAATTTTTGCAGCAATGGGTATGAGAGGAAAGATCGTAAATCCTAAGAGTTTTTTCGCACAACCGTGGTGTTGCCTTGGATGACATGGAAGATGAAATTGATGCCTGTAAGCAAGCTCATTTGCTTTTTCTTTTTTCCAATTCTTTATGTAATTGTTAAAGACTTGAACTTGGAGACAGGAATTTGAGAATCTTTATTCATTGTTTTTGTGCTGCTGTTCACAATTTGGATGTTGTGGAAATCGATGCTTCACTTATTTTTTGTGTTTGTAGTATTCTTAGTTGAGAAAGAGAGAAAAAAGTTGATGGGTTTGAATAATTTGTGCAGTTAGTATTTTATTTATATTTTTGGCTTAAACACACTGTGAAGCTTAGTTCACTAGCAAGTTTAGTCTTGTGATCGCATTTAGTCCCTGGCCAAACTAAAAATGATTCATCATCAATTCATAAAAGCGATTACTTTATGTTTTTTAAGGACTAAAAGTGATCGCTCTATGTTTTCAAGGACTAAAATTGATCACTTTTAGCATTTTAGGGATTAAAAGCCAATACTTTCAATTTGTTGGGGATTAAAGCAATCACTTCCAGTTTGTTGGGGACTAATGTGATCACTTTAAACTTCAAGGGTTAAAGTTTAGAGACAAACAATATATTTTGGCGTATATTTTTTCAATGTGACTGAGAGCATTTTAGTACACCGAGCTTGATGTTTTTTTATTTTTTATTATTTTTATTTATTTAAATTTCATATTTAAGCTCTCTGATTTATTGTTTTTCTGTTGCTTACAGTTTCGATGTTATGGAGTTAGTGACAAACTTATTTTGCATTCATTCTATTGTTTTAGTTTTTGGGAAACATTGATGGGTTTTCTAATGTTTATTTGTGTTTGCAGTTCACAGGCAGAGGGATATTATTCCGCTAGATGCGAATGGTAATATTGTGGAGTCAGATGATGGGATACCTTTGTTCTCAAGGTTTTTATCTCCCCCTTATATATCAAGTTGTAATAGTTGCTTTGTAATTTTAAATAGATTCTTCTAGTTAAGAGTAATGTAGGATTTACTTTAATTTTTTTTTTCAATTAAATGTTGTTACTTATATTTAAAAAAAAAAAAACTTTAGTTGAATAAAAATCCTTGTCATGTGTGCATTAGGATTAAGTTTACATTTTGTTTAGTTTTGTGAAAGCATATAATTGTTGTTAACATTAGAAGGATCTTGGAAAAGAATGATAAAAAGAATTGTGAACTTTAAGAGAGGCTTCTATAGGTGAAAACTATGCAAAATCTCTTCTATATTGTTTTTACCTATAAAAAAAAAAAAAAAAAAAACTAAATAGATCTCTCTGCATAACTGAAACAAACATGTTAAGGCAGAATTCTTATTTCATAAGTATGTTCTCTTCTGTATAAGCATGTAGCAAGCAGTGGCATTTTTGTTTGCATCTTTATTCTCTCCCACTTGGTAGTCCTAATGTTGCTTACAGGGTATTAATGATGACGAGGATGAAGATGATGAATTGCAAAAAGTAAGGAAATTGGTTTGCAATTTCGTGCATTGCATTTACTCAGTTTTGTTCTTTGAAAGTAAATCTCAAGCCTGTTTGTTTTGATTTTTGTTTTCTTTTTTTGACCAAAAACAACTGCATAACTACATCTACATAAAGAGAGATGCTCTAATTGAAAAAATGTGAAAAGTTGAATTAGAGGAAATTCCTGCTTAAAATTGTGTAAATTATAAGCATTTTTCTATAATATAAAGACTGATGTGAGTACTCTTAGTAAATAATCTCTCTCTTTCGCAAGGAGCAACACAAGAAAAAATTGATGCGAGTACTCTTTAGTAAATAATCTCTCTTTTGCAAGGAACAACACAAGAAAAAATTGAATAGGCGGATCAGGCAGCTGCAGGAGATCAAGAAACCTGTTGGTCCTTATGTTGGAGAAGCATCTGGAATTAATCTAGCAACTAGTCGGAGTGTTAGATTCAAGAACTAGTTACTGTTTCTTTGTTTCAGTTTTTCGACTTTGTCAATTGCATAGTGCTTGTTGGATCATGTATCATGTTTGTTTCTCTGATCCAAATTTTGATATGACATATATATCAAACTAATATAATAATTCCCGAGGCTTCAAATAATTTGCATGATTATTTAGGTGTTGTCAATGACTCATATTGCACTTGAAATTGTAAATGTGATGAATTATCGGCATTTCTTACGTAATCTTCCAAACAACAAAAGCATTTCTTTACCTAATCTTTCACACAAAAGACGATCTTTAATTCTCTCGCCACCGAAATCGAAACTGCTGAAAATTAGATTACAATTATAAGTTTGCACCACCTTGTATACAAGATAAAATAAACCTCATCATATATTTTTCTCAAAAATATTTTATTTCTTCTTTTGCTAAATAATAAAAGTTGTGCTCAAATTCAACAAATTAACTATAATTTGATTAGTACTTAATAAATCTATTGCCGTAGAATTTAATAATCCTGCACCATCTCCGAACGGAGTTGATAAGGAGCTTGGTAGAGGAGAGAGCAATAGAGAGCACTACACAACTCTGAAATTCGTTAAATATTGACATTCATATCCAACAGCAAATGGCACTATAACTAACAAACTGAAAAAAGAAAGAAAAAGCAAACATAAGTTCCAGAAATTAGGCTGAAATATTTGTTAAAACTACATAATCGTCTTCAATAAAAAAAAGGACATAATCGTACGAATATTCTTCGGCCTCATTTGATTTTCTTTTTCCCCTACATAAACGAGAGGAGGGGAATTGAAACTATTGCTAGTGATGACAACATGAAAGCCACAGCAGTAATCCTGCAAAATCTTTCAACTCTTGGCTGCTTCTCTTGGATTATCAAGGCAATGAAGGCACCCACAAAAGCGAACAGGGTGGAGACTAGAAACTTACGGTAGTATGTCGGTCGGTCTCTGAAGAAGACTGGAACTCGACTTCCGTCCACGTTTACTTGCGGAAGAACAATTAAAATTGTAGCTGTAGTGCTGGAGATGTAAAGGATTAATATCATGAGCCATAAGCTAATGGATTTTGGAAGCCCAACTTTGTTCGAACAGGTAAGAAGGCTTTCTTGAACTGAGCTCATCGCTTTTCTTTTGCTCGGAGGGGTTAGGGACAGAAGTGCGGATCGTTTGTGACAATGGCTATATTTTTAATAAGATGATAATTCCAGGAAATTTCGTTGCTTTGAAGATGTAGAAAGTCGTATCAAAAAAAGAAGATGTAGAAAATAAAGTTAATGCTGAACAACGTGATCCGTCAATTAATGTATGGCCCACCGCACCACCAACCCATCAAATCAAACAATATGATGACAGTGTAAGTGCGACAAGTCATCGGTCTATTACTTCGCAACGAAGAAAAGAAAAGAAAAGGTTAATTAAAAAAAGAAAAGAAAAAAAAGTTAATATGCAAAACTGAACTGCAGGATTTAAAACTTCATTTTAGATCTGTAGGGGTGTTTGGTACTTGCCACCACGGTTTAAATAGCAGTTTTTAATTTTTAAATAATTTTATACATATTTTTATATACATTTTTATCTATATATATTTTTAAAAATTACAAACAATGTTGTGGGGCCTAATAATTTATGGGTCAGGCCAACTTGCTCATGGGGAGTCCAAAGGTCTAAGCCGAAAAAGGTTATGGCCCAAACTCAAGAATATAAGACACAAAATGGCCCGGAGGTGCAGCCGATGACAGTTTAGTCCTCGGCAGACCCAAAGCTCCATTGAGAAGAGGGGTAAAAAAGAGTACAGGAACAAACATGAAAGAAGATCCAAAATATCTCGGGAAAGCTGCCCTTACTACCATTCCCAGATAAGACTCGGTACCCAACAGAACCGGATTCTTCGGCTTTATCAACCACCCCCAACGATTCTGGGATTAGACTGACAAGACAAATATCAGTCTGGGAAAAGTTGACCCTACACGTGGACGAAGGACAACAAATGTGGGATAGTATAAAAGAAAGTGTAAAGTGATAAAGGGGAGGGGGCGAAAAAAGGAGAGCCTCCCATCTCACCTTCAGGAAAAAAGACTCCAGGGATGAGAATACCTTGCCAATGTATGTACACCACCACAAAAAACCTACCGTCGGGTAACCGAGGAAAGACATTAGTGCTCCTCGGACATAATCCGAGGAGTCCAATCCCTCAGGTTATGAAGTTGTAGGGCTTGGATATCCAGACTGAAGCCCTTTCTTACCTGAGTTCCCCTAAAATCTGGTTTGGATCAACGCCCCGTGACCAAAAGCTAGTCTTACAAGCCCACTCTCTACAAATCATATTGTAAGGGATCTTTCATGTGCGAGCCCAACGTCATTATTGGGCCGTTAAACATTCGTGTCCTTACAAATGTTATTAGAACAACATTACTAAATGGACCTTTAATTCTATTTTAGTTCATTTCAGCTCTCTAGTTTTCAAGTTTATTCAATTAAAATTTTTTTATATGGTGCGGTTAGTTTTTTAATTTAAAAAAATTTCAAATTTTTTTAATTAAAAATTTCAATTAATGATTGAAAAAATTGGAAGGGGAACTATTAGCATGTTGGTTATACTTTCGTTACCAGGAATAACTAAAATTTTTTTAAATTAAAAATTTCAATTAATGATTGAAAAAATTGGAAGGGGAACTATTAGCATGTTGGTTATACTTTCGTTACCAGGAATAACTATTCCATTACATCATATATTATAGCATACCAATTATGCCCTTAATGAGCTTACTAGTTTGAATACAATTTTTTTAATGTTCAAACTTCAAAGTAATTGATCCCGTCAATAGAATTGCAACTTTTCCAGCAATAAAAACAAAAAGTGCTCCTCTTCCTCAATTTTCTTCTTGATGTATTATCTATTTATTGAGCTTGGAATTTATGTCCATGGGTCCTTTTTCCTTTGCAATTTATGGTCATGGGTCTTTTTCTCCACATGAGAATAGCCAAAGTCAATAATCATGCGGAAATAGCTATTCTCTTTCCCATTAACGACCAAACTTGATTTGTAGTTAAAGAAAATGAATGATGAAAATTAGATAATGGAAATACTGAATCAGATCCTCTTCACTAGCTTCCAAAAACCCATGGCATTCACTAGCTTCAAAACAGTATTTTGCCCCGTTTCTCTATTTGTGTTGGCCATGTTACATTTTTCCTTTGTTGCTGATTCCGTTTCTGTGGACAACGAAACCAAGATAGATGTTCTTCTCAATTGGAAAGCCAGTCTTAAAAATGAAAACTAGTCACTCCTGCCTCCATGGACTCTCCACAAAAAAAATACGACAAGTCATCGGTCCATTAGTTCGCAACGAAGAAAAGAAAAGAAAAGATTAATAATAATAAAAAAGTAGTTAAAACTTAAAATGCAAAATTCATCTGTAAGGATTTTAAAATTTCATTTTAGTTTTCAGCTTTTTAATTTTTCAGTTTATTTAATTGAAATTTTTTTATAAACTTTTTTTATATGTTTCGGTTAATTTTTTGATTTTAAAATTTTTTTTTCAAAGTATTTAAATTAAAATTTTTAATTAATGATTAAAAAATATTTTTCAGATTTTCTTTTTAAAAAATTTAAATAAAACTTGACAAAAAGCCTTTTAATGAAATAAATCTGAAATGAAAGAAAACAAAATTAGAATATCGAAATAAAATTTGAAAAAACGTAAAGGGTTAATTTTAAATTTTAACAGAAAAAGAATAATAAAAAAAGAGTCACCCCACCACTTATCACCGACACACCAACCCCTCAAACAAAACAAATTTTTTTTTTTTTTGGAGGAAAAAATCAAACCACACAAATGATGACGCGTAAATATTGTATTTAATTAAAGCTAAACAAGTGGTCCATCACTTTTTTGATAACCCAAGTGGTCCATTACTTAGCAGCGAAGAAAAGATTTAAAAAAAAAATAAATAAATAAAGAAAATAGGCATGAGTCTACGGAGCCATCCCATCACCGACACACCAACCCCTCCAACAAGAAAAAGTTTGGTGCCAGCTCACCTGTGGTGTGTTGTGGACGGTGGAGGAGTCTGCCTTTATATGCACCCATTATCGCCTTTTTATCAATTACAATTCTTCTGCCGACGAGTCATGCCATGACCCCAGAATTAATTCTCAAACAAAATAATATATATAGATATTATTTTTGAGGAAAAAATCTAACAAGACGAATGATGACGTGTAGATATTTTATTTAATTAGGGATTTATTAGTGTGTACTTTTACGACATATAATAATTTATTTTATGAAATTTTTTATGAAAAAATGAAAATGCAATTTTTGACAATTGTTTTTAATTTCTCATTAAAATTTTCATAAAATAAATGATTAATAGGACCCATTTAATTAAAGCCAAACAAGTGATCCATTAATTAGCAATGAAGAAAAATTTTTAAAAAATAAATAAAGAAAATAGTCATGAGCGACACACCACACCAACCCATCATACAAAACAATATATATATAGAGGAAAAAATCAAGCAAGACTGTATGATGACGAGTAAATAATGTATTTAATTAAAGAGAAACAAGTGGTCCATTAATTAGCTACGAAGAAAAGATTTTTTTTTTAAAAAAAGAAGAAGAGAAAATAGTCATGAGTGAGTCATCCTATGAGTCTATCATTTAATGTTATAATGTATTATGAAAAATGGTTTTGAAGAATGAGATGGTTTTGAAGAATGTTCTCTCTCTCTCTCTCTCTATATATATATATATATATAAATATATATATAAATATAAAGAGTAAAATATAAAACTGACGCTCTAAGTTTATTTAGATTGTTTCATTTCAGTTCTTTAACTTTCAAGTTTATTCAATTAAGATATTTCCATCAATTTTTATTATATGTTTTGGTTAATTTTTCTTCAAAAATTTTAAATTAATAAAATTCAATTAATGATTAAAAAATATTTTTCAGATTTATTTTTCAAAAATTTTTAACAAAAATTAATGAAAATTCCTTAATTGAATAAATTTGAAACTTAACGGACTGAAATGAACTAAAACAAAATTAAAAGACTAAAATGAAATTTGAATAAAGTTAGAGAATCAATTTTGTATTTTAATTTAATATAAATCTGAAACTTAGAGCATTTAAATGAATGAAACTAAAATTAAAGAACTGAAATGATATATGAAAAAATTTAGAAAATAGATTTGGATTTTAACCAAAGAAAAATAATAAAAAAAAGTCATCCATCTATGGGCCCATCCCACCACTTATCACCGACACACCAACCCATCAAATCAAATAATATGATGACACGTCATCGGGCCATTACTTCGCAACTAAGATAAGAAAAGAAAAGAAAAGATTAATATTAAAGAAAAAAGTTAATATGCAAAATTGATCGGTAACATTTTTAAAATTATAGTTTCTTTAATTTTACTTTAATTCATTTCAGCTCTTTAATTTTTAAATTTATTTAATTAAAATTTTTTCATCAATTTTTTTTATGGGTTGTGGTTAATTTTTCAATTTTAAAATATTTTTTCAAATTTTTTAAACAAAATACATATTCAAAGTATTAATTTCATGACCCATAAGAACAGTTTGTTGAGACACAAGAATTCTCTAACGGCGAGCGTACAGTAAACGCACATAAAATAAAGTCGTTCGCTATCTCAATTAAAATTTGACTAGTAAGTTTTCCGTGCGATGCACGGATAATGTTATAATGTTTTATGTAATTTTTTTTTTGGAAAATATTATACATATATTATAGCATATTTGTTAAAAAAATTTGTTAGTAATGAGTTCATCATAAAAAGTAACAATTATAAATTGCACACATATATCTATTATAATTATTTTGTTCAAGTAATGAGCAATAATGAAAACAACTTGGAGTAATATTGTATAATAAAAGTTGATAAAAGCATATTAATTCATTCTATATTATTGATTTTTATTATGTGATGTAATAAAAAGCTTCATTACGAATTTTTTTTCTTCAATGCTTTGTTATTGCGGTATGGTGACGCTTGTTGTCATCATCAGTTTCTCCATCTTCATCATTTGAAATTTAGTCCGTCCATATTTGTTCAATTTTTGAGCTTTCATTATTTTTTCCTTTTGTTGCATCATTTGTGTTAATTACTAATGAATTGGCACCGAGAGATTCTTGATTAGATCTTACAAAGTTTGGACTTTGTCGTTAAGATTTTTCATAGGTATTTGCATTTATATTAAATTTCAATGATGTGAAAGTTTTTTATAAATTTTTTATTTTTGTTAATTTTGGAATAGTGCAGCAAAAAGAATTAATATAGCATGTTGAATTGTGTGTTTTTTTTTTTTTTTTTTTTTTTCCTTCCATACCTTTTTATCATTTGAAGGCGCATCAAAAATCTTAGCAACTATGTAATTTTCAAAACCATCTTTTAGATTGAATTCATTCAAATGAAGTAGAGAAATCCATTTTTTTCCTAATTTTTTTTTTTCAAATCAAGTGGGACTCCATCTCCAATATCAATATTTTTACAATAATTTAAATAAGTTGTACCTTAGTTTATTTTTCAGCAAGATCTCGATCTTGTAGATTTATTTAGGATTTTCTTGGCATCTCGATCAAATATCACAAACTTTGTTTTGTTAGTTGCATTAAAAACTTCAATTTGAATCTTGTATCTGAAGTAGTTTGCAATTGTATATATATAGTAGTTATAGTGAGATAAATATATTATAAATATTTGGAGAGTATGTAGTTAATGTGAGTGCCTCTAACTTTGGGATAGAAAGATTTATTTTTGTTTTACATTTTGCACACCAAAATGATCCTGCTTGTAATTTGACAATCCTTTCAGCACAAAATGTAATATCAACCCATTATTGTATCAATGTTACTTATTATTGCAATACTCTAGCAATTCACATCTTGCAATGAACTTTGAAATTAATATGTATTATTTTTTTAATGTAAATAATATGATGTATTATTATATTTTTACATAAATGATGAGTATAATTTGAAATAATTAACGAACCTGTTTCATAGGATCTCATTCAATGCATTTTATCTTTACTATTGTCTTCATATTATTTAAAGATAAATCCTCCTATGAAAATTGTTTTGCATGAATTTTTGGTATTTCTTGTATAGGATCATGTTTTTGACCATTCCTATCATTGAATTTTTTTAAAGAAAATAATAAGTTAATGGCATTTTGTGAGATAGTATATGCTATTTATTAGACTTTTTTGTTATTATAAATTTTAGAAATATGCACTTCTCAATTATTTCAACAACCTGAGGGATCTCAAGATTTATATATATTTTTGTTGCACTGGTCGATGATAGAGAATTTGTCTGCATAAATTGCATAGAATATTATTAATAGACAAAAGCATATTGAATTGAAATTCGGGAAAAATGAAGAGATATTTCATGAGAATGAGATTTTCTAGAAGTATCATCTATACGTGGGGGAGGAAGAAAAGAGTTTGTAAAAGGGTAAAGGTTTTTGCTTTGATTTACATGTGGGAATGGTCAAACTTGGGTCAGAATATGTAAGGTAAGAACTGGGCTTGAGTTTTTTATAAGGTTTAGTCTACTTTTAAAAGGTAATCCATTTTATAGTGAATAACTTTTGGTCTAATTGGCCTAATTGTCAAGAACAGTTTATATCAATATAATAGTAAAAATAAGTTACTATGATCTATTGGGTAACAGTAAAAAAAAACTTAATAAAAAGAGGTAAAAAATGCTAAATTTATATAATAGTAAAAATAAGTTACTATGATTTATTGGGTAACAGTAAAAATAATTTAATGAAAAAAGGTAAAAAATGTTAAATGCAATATTAGAGTGACACATGGCAGGACCTCATGCACTCTCACATGAGATTTCTGCTTTTATATATACTAGTAAGTTTCCCGTGCGATGCACGGATAATATTGTAATGTTTTATGTAAGATAAGTTTGGAGAATGTTGTACATATATTATACCATAATTGTCATAGAACTTTGTTAGTAATGAGTTCATTATAAGAAGTAACAAAAGCTAAACAAAATAATGAAATAAATATGAAATCTATAATTAAAAAAAAAAAAAAAAAAAAAAAAAAAAAAAAAAAAAACCTTAATGAACCAAATGCTAAAATCCTCGATTCATACATTATTGAAATTCATAGAAAAGAAAGCACACACAACATATAGATCATTATACAATCATCATTAAACCAAAACTCAAACAAAAAAAAAAAAAAAAAAACCATTAACCCAAAACTCAATTTATTGTAGGAAAAAAGTCAATATGTATTTCTTTATTGAAATATCAATAGACTTACTCAAGAAAGAAGCTTTGGAGTTTAAAGAATGCGGATTGAATAGTCGTGTTGTTTTTCCTTTGCAAATTCAATTGCCATTGACTAAATCTCCTCCACCCTACCACTGCACACTCTTGGTGCGATGGTCACTCCACAAGTGTAAGTGCTTGTGGGGTATGGGGAGCAAGGGCCGGGATTCAAGTCTCCAAGAGAGAGCTTCGCACACATATAGACTTAAATTTGGGTAGAGTAGAATTTCTATTTTGTATCAAAAAAAAAAAAAAAAAACCCTCCACCCTGGATGATAATTGCTTGATCCCTATAATCCAATTTTATGATTTACAATAGGTTTAGCTTTTGTTTATTTTGAAAAGACCAGTCTACTCAAGTCATATGCTAAGATTAAACAATCTTGAAAGGACAATGACAATGAGACTTTTACACTTAATAAACAATTATCGACTTCTCAGTTCTAGACTTCAAGCATCTTTTGGAAATCGATATACACAATAACACAACCTATAAAAAAAAATAGCAAAACACAAAATCTCACAATCTTAACCCTATCGATTGTAAGTGAAGAAATGAACTTTTGAAAGTAACAAAAGATAGCTTGAACTCGTACATGTCAAGGCCACTTAATGTGCGATGGATAGCCACTGGCTACAACAAAAGATCACAAGAGCAATAGGTTTCTTCCGTTGGCCTAGTGTTTTAAAAAATTGGGAGTATGGAAACAAATTTTGAGAGTAGCAATAGTTTAGGAAATTTAACAATTAAAGGTTTTTTTTATTTTTTTTGAAGAGAAAGAAAGTATTTTTAAGAGAGAAAGAAAGAGAATGGAGGCATATGGTCAAAGTTGAGAGGGGAAGGAAAAGCGTGAGAGAGGGGTTGGGGAGTCAAAGGTTTAGAAAATCCTACATTAATCATTATAGCAGAGTATTGATAATGTACATAATGTGAAAACAAAAAGGCAAAAACCAAAATGTCATTTTGGAGGCAAGCTGTGATTAATGCATCTACACAATCATAAAGGTATAAACTTTTTATATAACTAACGTAAAAACTTTCCATACCAACAAAAAAAAAGACTAACAGAGGAGGGAGACTTTGTTTATGAGATGTTTGTATGTAAATTCATCACCATAAAATAATAAGGATTCCCATAGAATAAAAAAAATAATAATAATGATTATGGTAAATAAAAGATATGGATTTGTGTAATTTAGGCAACAAAAATGCTAGAAGATTATCTATCTTGATCTCATTAGTTATTAGTATCCCTTTTTATTATAAAAAAAAAAAAAAAAAAAAAAAAAAAAAAAAAAAAAAAAAAAAACTGAAACATTTGGTATACCAAAAGACATGATGAAGAGAGAGAGTTGTGATGTAAACCCAGTCAATTAATGGGAGAGTTGGATAATTGTAGAGAAACTTCATAGGAGGTGCCACTTGGCAAAAGCTTAGACCCTCACACAATGAGTTGAGGTCTCTGCTTCTATATATATATATATATATATATTGATATTGATTTTTCCAACCATTCTAGAAAACACGCATACTTTTCTCTCTCTCTCTATCTTAAGTCATTGTTGGTAGCGAGAGCCATAAGCGGAGGAGGGGCAGTGATTTGGTGCGGCGGAGAGATGGATCCAGACCAGTTGGCTAGAGCATTCGTGGAGCCCTACTACACAACGTTCGATGCGAATCGTGGCGGATTGGCTAGCCTATACCAAGAGGAGTCCATGCTTACTTTCGAGGGTCAGAAGGTCCATGTTTGGGTCAGGCCTACTTGCTCATGGGGAGTCCAAAGGCCTAAGCCGAAATAGGTTATGGCCCAAACTCAAGAATATAAGACACAAAATGGCCCGGAGGTGCAGCCGATGACAGTTTAGTCCCCGGCAGACCCAAAGCTCCATTGAGAAGAGGGGTAAAAAAGGGTACAGGAACAAACATGAAAGAAGATCCAAAATATCTCGGGAAAGCTGCCCTTACTACCATTCCCAGATAAGACTCGGTACCCAACAGAACCGGATTCTTCGGCTTTATCAACCACCCCCAACGATTCTGGGATTAGACTGACAAGACAAATATCAGTCTGGGAAAAGTTGACCCTACACGTGGACGAAGGACAACAAATGTGGGATAGTATAAAAGAAAGTGTAAAGTGATAAAGGGGAGGGGGCGAAAAAAGGAGAGCCTCCCATCTCACCTTCAGGAAAAAAGACTCCAGGGATGAGAATACCTTACCAATGTATGTACACCACCACAAAAAACCTACCGTCGGGTAACCGAGGAAAGACATTAGTGCTCCTCGGACATAATCCGAGGAGTCCAATCCCTCAGGTTATGAAGTTGTAGGGCTTGGATATCCAGACTGAAGCCCTTTCTTACCTGAGTTCCCCTAAAATCTGGTTTGGATCAACGCCCCGTGACCAAAAGCTAGTCTTACAAGCCCACTCTCTACAAATCATATTGTAAGGGATCTTTCATGTGCGAGCCCAACGTCATTATTGGGCCGTTAAACATTCGTGTCCTTACAAATGTTATTAGAACAACATTACTAAATGGACCTTTAATTCTATTTTAGTTCATTTCAGCTCTCTAGTTTTCAAGTTTATTCAATTAAAATTTTTTTATATGGTGCGGTTAGTTTTTTAATTTAAAAAAATTTCAAATTTTTTTAATTAAAAATTTCAATTAATGATTGAAAAAATTGGAAGGGGAACTATTAGCATGTTGGTTATACTTTCGTTACCAGGAATAACTAAAATTTTTTTAAATTAAAAATTTCAATTAATGATTGAAAAAATTGGAAGGGGAACTATTAGCATGTTGGTTATACTTTCGTTACCAGGAATAACTATTCCATTACATCATATATTATAGCATACCAATTATGCCCTTAATGAGCTTACTAGTTTGAATACAATTTTTTTAATGTTCAAACTTCAAAGTAATTGATCCCGTCAATAGAATTGCAACTTTTCCAGCAATAAAAACAAAAAGTGCTCCTCTTCCTCAATTTTCTTCTTGATGTATTATCTATTTATTGAGCTTGGAATTTATGTCCATGGGTCCTTTTTCCTTTGCAATTTATGGTCATGGGTCTTTTTCTCCACATGAGAATAGCCAAAGTCAATAATCATGCGGAAATAGCTATTCTCTTTCCCATTAACGACCAAACTTGATTTGTAGTTAAAGAAAATGAATGATGAAAATTAGATAATGGAAATACTGAATCAGATCCTCTTCACTAGCTTCCAAAAACCCATGGCATTCACTAGCTTCAAAACAGTATTTTGCCCCGTTTCTCTATTTGTGTTGGCCATGTTACATTTTTCCTTTGTTGCTGATTCCGTTTCTGTGGACAACGAAACCAAGATAGATGTTCTTCTCAATTGGAAAGCCAGTCTTAAAAATGAAAACTAGTCACTCCTGCCTCCATGGACTCTCCACAAAAAAAATACGACAAGTCATCGGTCCATTAGTTCGCAACGAAGAAAAGAAAAGAAAAGATTAATAATAATAAAAAAGTAGTTAAAACTTAAAATGCAAAATTCATCTGTAAGGATTTTAAAATTTCATTTTAGTTTTCAGCTTTTTAATTTTTCAGTTTATTTAATTGAAATTTTTTTATAAACTTTTTTTATATGTTTCGGTTAATTTTTTGATTTTAAAATTTTTTTTTCAAAGTATTTAAATTAAAATTTTTAATTAATGATTAAAAAATATTTTTCAGATTTTCTTTTTAAAAAATTTAAATAAAACTTGACAAAAAGCCTTTTAATGAAATAAATCTGAAATGAAAGAAAACAAAATTAGAATATCGAAATAAAATTTGAAAAAACGTAAAGGGTTAATTTTAAATTTTAACAGAAAAAGAATAATAAAAAAAGAGTCACCCCACCACTTATCACCGACACACCAACCCCTCAAACAAAACAAATTTTTTTTTTTTTTGGAGGAAAAAATCAAACCACACAAATGATGACGCGTAAATATTGTATTTAATTAAAGCTAAACAAGTGGTCCATCACTTTTTTGATAACCCAAGTGGTCCATTACTTAGCAGCGAAGAAAAGATTTAAAAAAAAAATAAATAAATAAAGAAAATAGGCATGAGTCTACGGAGCCATCCCATCACCGACACACCAACCCCTCCAACAAGAAAAAGTTTGGTGCCAGCTCACCTGTGGTGTGTTGTGGACGGTGGAGGAGTCTGCCTTTATATGCACCCATTATCGCCTTTTTATCAATTACAATTCTTCTGCCGACGAGTCATGCCATGACCCCAGAATTAATTCTCAAACAAAATAATATATATAGATATTATTTTTGAGGAAAAAATCTAACAAGACGAATGATGACGTGTAGATATTTTATTTAATTAGGGATTTATTAGTGTGTACTTTTACGACATATAATAATTTATTTTATGAAATTTTTTATGAAAAAATGAAAATGCAATTTTTGACAATTGTTTTTAATTTCTCATTAAAATTTTCATAAAATAAATGATTAATAGGACCCATTTAATTAAAGCCAAACAAGTGATCCATTAATTAGCAATGAAGAAAAATTTTTAAAAAATAAATAAAGAAAATAGTCATGAGCGACACACCACACCAACCCATCATACAAAACAATATATATATAGAGGAAAAAATCAAGCAAGACTGTATGATGACGAGTAAATAATGTATTTAATTAAAGAGAAACAAGTGGTCCATTAATTAGCTACGAAGAAAAGATTTTTTTTTTAAAAAAAGAAGAAGAGAAAATAGTCATGAGTGAGTCATCCTATGAGTCTATCATTTAATGTTATAATGTATTATGAAAAATGGTTTTGAAGAATGAGATGGTTTTGAAGAATGTTCTCTCTCTCTCTCTCTCTATATATATATATATATATAAATATATATATAAATATAAAGAGTAAAATATAAAACTGACGCTCTAAGTTTATTTAGATTGTTTCATTTCAGTTCTTTAACTTTCAAGTTTATTCAATTAAGATATTTCCATCAATTTTTATTATATGTTTTGGTTAATTTTTCTTCAAAAATTTTAAATTAATAAAATTCAATTAATGATTAAAAAATATTTTTCAGATTTATTTTTCAAAAATTTTTAACAAAAATTAATGAAAATTCCTTAATTGAATAAATTTGAAACTTAACGGACTGAAATGAACTAAAACAAAATTAAAAGACTAAAATGAAATTTGAATAAAGTTAGAGAATCAATTTTGTATTTTAATTTAATATAAATCTGAAACTTAGAGCATTTAAATGAATGAAACTAAAATTAAAGAACTGAAATGATATATGAAAAAATTTAGAAAATAGATTTGGATTTTAACCAAAGAAAAATAATAAAAAAAAGTCATCCATCTATGGGCCCATCCCACCACTTATCACCGACACACCAACCCATCAAATCAAATAATATGATGACACGTCATCGGGCCATTACTTCGCAACTAAGATAAGAAAAGAAAAGAAAAGATTAATATTAAAGAAAAAAGTTAATATGCAAAATTGATCGGTAACATTTTTAAAATTATAGTTTCTTTAATTTTACTTTAATTCATTTCAGCTCTTTAATTTTTAAATTTATTTAATTAAAATTTTTTCATCAATTTTTTTTATGGGTTGTGGTTAATTTTTCAATTTTAAAATATTTTTTCAAATTTTTTAAACAAAATACATATTCAAAGTATTAATTTCATGACCCATAAGAACAGTTTGTTGAGACACAAGAATTCTCTAACGGCGAGCGTACAGTAAACGCACATAAAATAAAGTCGTTCGCTATCTCAATTAAAATTTGACTAGTAAGTTTTCCGTGCGATGCACGGATAATGTTATAATGTTTTATGTAATTTTTTTTTTGGAAAATATTATACATATATTATAGCATATTTGTTAAAAAAATTTGTTAGTAATGAGTTCATCATAAAAAGTAACAATTATAAATTGCACACATATATCTATTATAATTATTTTGTTCAAGTAATGAGCAATAATGAAAACAACTTGGAGTAATATTGTATAATAAAAGTTGATAAAAGCATATTAATTCATTCTATATTATTGATTTTTATTATGTGATGTAATAAAAAGCTTCATTACGAATTTTTTTTCTTCAATGCTTTGTTATTGCGGTATGGTGACGCTTGTTGTCATCATCAGTTTCTCCATCTTCATCATTTGAAATTTAGTCCGTCCATATTTGTTCAATTTTTGAGCTTTCATTATTTTTTCCTTTTGTTGCATCATTTGTGTTAATTACTAATGAATTGGCACCGAGAGATTCTTGATTAGATCTTACAAAGTTTGGACTTTGTCGTTAAGATTTTTCATAGGTATTTGCATTTATATTAAATTTCAATGATGTGAAAGTTTTTTATAAATTTTTTATTTTTGTTAATTTTGGAATAGTGCAGCAAAAAGAATTAATATAGCATGTTGAATTGTGTGTTTTTTTTTTTTTTTTTTTTTTTCCTTCCATACCTTTTTATCATTTGAAGGCGCATCAAAAATCTTAGCAACTATGTAATTTTCAAAACCATCTTTTAGATTGAATTCATTCAAATGAAGTAGAGAAATCCATTTTTTTCCTAATTTTTTTTTTTCAAATCAAGTGGGACTCCATCTCCAATATCAATATTTTTACAATAATTTAAATAAGTTGTACCTTAGTTTATTTTTCAGCAAGATCTCGATCTTGTAGATTTATTTAGGATTTTCTTGGCATCTCGATCAAATATCACAAACTTTGTTTTGTTAGTTGCATTAAAAACTTCAATTTGAATCTTGTATCTGAAGTAGTTTGCAATTGTATATATATAGTAGTTATAGTGAGATAAATATATTATAAATATTTGGAGAGTATGTAGTTAATGTGAGTGCCTCTAACTTTGGGATAGAAAGATTTATTTTTGTTTTACATTTTGCACACCAAAATGATCCTGCTTGTAATTTGACAATCCTTTCAGCACAAAATGTAATATCAACCCATTATTGTATCAATGTTACTTATTATTGCAATACTCTAGCAATTCACATCTTGCAATGAACTTTGAAATTAATATGTATTATTTTTTTAATGTAAATAATATGATGTATTATTATATTTTTACATAAATGATGAGTATAATTTGAAATAATTAACGAACCTGTTTCATAGGATCTCATTCAATGCATTTTATCTTTACTATTGTCTTCATATTATTTAAAGATAAATCCTCCTATGAAAATTGTTTTGCATGAATTTTTGGTATTTCTTGTATAGGATCATGTTTTTGACCATTCCTATCATTGAATTTTTTTAAAGAAAATAATAAGTTAATGGCATTTTGTGAGATAGTATATGCTATTTATTAGACTTTTTTGTTATTATAAATTTTAGAAATATGCACTTCTCAATTATTTCAACAACCTGAGGGATCTCAAGATTTATATATATTTTTGTTGCACTGGTCGATGATAGAGAATTTGTCTGCATAAATTGCATAGAATATTATTAATAGACAAAAGCATATTGAATTGAAATTCGGGAAAAATGAAGAGATATTTCATGAGAATGAGATTTTCTAGAAGTATCATCTATACGTGGGGGAGGAAGAAAAGAGTTTGTAAAAGGGTAAAGGTTTTTGCTTTGATTTACATGTGGGAATGGTCAAACTTGGGTCAGAATATGTAAGGTAAGAACTGGGCTTGAGTTTTTTATAAGGTTTAGTCTACTTTTAAAAGGTAATCCATTTTATAGTGAATAACTTTTGGTCTAATTGGCCTAATTGTCAAGAACAGTTTATATCAATATAATAGTAAAAATAAGTTACTATGATCTATTGGGTAACAGTAAAAAAAAACTTAATAAAAAGAGGTAAAAAATGCTAAATTTATATAATAGTAAAAATAAGTTACTATGATTTATTGGGTAACAGTAAAAATAATTTAATGAAAAAAGGTAAAAAATGTTAAATGCAATATTAGAGTGACACATGGCAGGACCTCATGCACTCTCACATGAGATTTCTGCTTTTATATATACTAGTAAGTTTCCCGTGCGATGCACGGATAATATTGTAATGTTTTATGTAAGATAAGTTTGGAGAATGTTGTACATATATTATACCATAATTGTCATAGAACTTTGTTAGTAATGAGTTCATTATAAGAAGTAACAAAAGCTAAACAAAATAATGAAATAAAGATGAAATCTAGAATTAAAAAAAAAAAAAAAAAAAAAAAAAAAAAAAAAAAAAAAACCTTAATGAACCAAATGCTAAAATCCTCGATTCATACATTATTGAAATTCATAGAAAAGAAAGCACACACAACATATAGATCATTATACAATCATCATTAAACCAAAACACAAACAAAAAAAAAAAAAAAAAAACCATTAACCCAAAACTCAATTTATTGTAGGAAAAAAGTCAATATGTATTTCTTTATTGAAATATCAATAGACTTACTCAAGAAAGAAGCTTTGGAGTTTAAAGAATGCGGATTGAATAGTCGTGTTGTTTTTCCTTTGCAAATTCAATTGCCATTGACTAAATCTCCTCCACCCTACCACTGCACACTCTTGGTGCGATGGTCACTCCACAAGTGTAAGTGCTTGTGGGGTATGGGGAGCAAGGGCCGGGATTCAAGTCTCCAAGAGAGAGCTTCGCACACATATAGACTTAAATTTGGGTAGAGTAGAATTTCTATTTTGTATCAAAAAAAAAAAAAAAAAACCCTCCACCCTGGATGATAATTGCTTGATCCCTATAATCCAATTTTATGATTTACAATAGGTTTAGCTTTTGTTTATTTTGAAAAGACCAGTCTACTCAAGTCATATGCTAAGATTAAACAATCTTGAAAGGACAATGACAATGAGACTTTTACACTTAATAAACAATTATCGACTTCTCAGTTCTAGACTTCAAGCATCTTTTGGAAATCGATATACACAATAACACAACCTATAAAAAAAAATAGCAAAACACAAAATCTCACAATCTTAACCCTATCGATTGTAAGTGAAGAAATGAACTTTTGAAAGTAACAAAAGATAGCTTGAACTCGTACATGTCAAGGCCACTTAATGTGCGATGGATAGCCACTGGCTACAACAAAAGATCACAAGAGCAATAGGTTTCTTCCGTTGGCCTAGTGTTTTAAAAAATTGGGAGTATGGAAACAAATTTTGAGAGTAGCAATAGTTTAGGAAATTTAACAATTAAAGGTTTTTTTTATTTTTTTTGAAGAGAAAGAAAGTATTTTTAAGAGAGAAAGAAAGAGAATGGAGGCATATGGTCAAAGTTGAGAGGGGAAGGAAAAGCGTGAGAGAGGGGTTGGGGAGTCAAAGGTTTAGAAAATCCTACATTAATCATTATAGCAGAGTATTGATAATGTACATAATGTGAAAACAAAAAGGCAAAAACCAAAATGTCATTTTGGAGGCAAGCTGTGATTAATGCATCTACACAATCATAAAGGTATAAACTTTTTATATAACTAACGTAAAAACTTTCCATACCAACAAAAAAAAAGACTAACAGAGGAGGGAGACTTTGTTTATGAGATGTTTGTATGTAAATTCATCACCATAAAATAATAAGGATTCCCATAGAATAAAAAAAATAATAATAATGATTATGGTAAATAAAAGATATGGATTTGTGTAATTTAGGCAACAAAAATGCTAGAAGATTATCTATCTTGATCTCATTAGTTATTAGTATCCCTTTTTATTATAAAAAAAAAAAAAAAAAAAAAAAAAAAAAAAAAAAAAAAAAAAACTGAAACATTTGGTATACCAAAAGACATGATGAAGAGAGAGAGTTGTGATGTAAACCCAGTCAATTAATGGGAGAGTTGGATAATTGTAGAGAAACTTCATAGGAGGTGCCACTTGGCAAAAGCTTAGACCCTCACACAATGAGTTGAGGTCTCTGCTTCTATATATATATATATATATATATTGATATTGATTTTTCCAACCATTCTAGAAAACACGCATACTTTTCTCTCTCTCTCTATCTTAAGTCATTGTTGGTAGCGAGAGCCATAAGCGGAGGAGGGGCAGTGATTTGGTGCGGCGGAGAGATGGATCCAGACCAGTTGGCTAGAGCATTCGTGGAGCCCTACTACACAACGTTCGATGCGAATCGTGGCGGATTGGCTAGCCTATACCAAGAGGAGTCCATGCTTACTTTCGAGGGTCAGAAGGTCCATGTTTGGGTCAGGCCTACTTGCTCATGGGGAGTCCAAAGGCCTAAGCCGAAATAGGTTATGGCCCAAACTCAAGAATATAAGACACAAAATGGCCCGGAGGTGCAGCCGATGACAGTTTAGTCCCCGGCAGACCCAAAGCTCCATTGAGAAGAGGGGTAAAAAAGGGTACAGGAACAAACATGAAAGAAGATCCAAAATATCTCGGGAAAGCTGCCCTTACTACCATTCCCAGATAAGACTCGGTACCCAACAGAACCGGATTCTTCGGCTTTATCAACCACCCCCAACGATTCTGGGATTAGACTGACAAGACAAATATCAGTCTGGGAAAAGTTGACCCTACACGTGGACGAAGGACAACAAATGTGGGATAGTATAAAAGAAAGTGTAAAGTGATAAAGGGGAGGGGGCGAAAAAAGGAGAGCCTCCCATCTCACCTTCAGGAAAAAAGACTCCAGGGATGAGAATACCTTACCAATGTATGTACACCACCACAAAAAACCTACCGTCGGGTAACCGAGGAAAGACATTAGTGCTCCTCGGACATAATCCGAGGAGTCCAATCCCTCAGGTTATGAAGTTGTAGGGCTTGGATATCCAGACTGAAGCCCTTTCTTACCTGAGTTCCCCTAAAATCTGGTTTGGATCAACGCCCCGTGACCAAAAGCTAGTCTTACAAGCCCACTCTCTACAAATCATATTGTAAGGGATCTTTCATGTGCGAGCCCAACGTCATTATTGGGCCGTTAAACATTCGTGTCCTTACAAATGTTATTAGAACAACATTACTAAATGGACCTTTAATTCTATTTTAGTTCATTTCAGCTCTCTAGTTTTCAAGTTTATTCAATTAAAATTTTTTTATATGGTGCGGTTAGTTTTTTAATTTAAAAAAATTTCAAATTTTTTTAATTAAAAATTTCAATTAATGATTGAAAAAATTGGAAGGGGAACTATTAGCATGTTGGTTATACTTTCGTTACCAGGAATAACTAAAATTTTTTTAAATTAAAAATTTCAATTAATGATTGAAAAAATTGGAAGGGGAACTATTAGCATGTTGGTTATACTTTCGTTACCAGGAATAACTATTCCATTACATCATATATTATAGCATACCAATTATGCCCTTAATGAGCTTACTAGTTTGAATACAATTTTTTTAATGTTCAAACTTCAAAGTAATTGATCCCGTCAATAGAATTGCAACTTTTCCAGCAATAAAAACAAAAAGTGCTCCTCTTCCTCAATTTTCTTCTTGATGTATTATCTATTTATTGAGCTTGGAATTTATGTCCATGGGTCCTTTTTCCTTTGCAATTTATGGTCATGGGTCTTTTTCTCCACATGAGAATAGCCAAAGTCAATAATCATGCGGAAATAGCTATTCTCTTTCCCATTAACGACCAAACTTGATTTGTAGTTAAAGAAAATGAATGATGAAAATTAGATAATGGAAATACTGAATCAGATCCTCTTCACTAGCTTCCAAAAACCCATGGCATTCACTAGCTTCAAAACAGTATTTTGCCCCGTTTCTCTATTTGTGTTGGCCATGTTACATTTTTCCTTTGTTGCTGATTCCGTTTCTGTGGACAACGAAACCAAGATAGATGTTCTTCTCAATTGGAAAGCCAGTCTTAAAAATGAAAACTAGTCACTCCTGCCTCCATGGACTCTCCACAAAAAAAATACGACAAGTCATCGGTCCATTAGTTCGCAACGAAGAAAAGAAAAGAAAAGATTAATAATAATAAAAAAGTAGTTAAAACTTAAAATGCAAAATTCATCTGTAAGGATTTTAAAATTTCATTTTAGTTTTCAGCTTTTTAATTTTTCAGTTTATTTAATTGAAATTTTTTTATAAACTTTTTTTATATGTTTCGGTTAATTTTTTGATTTTAAAATTTTTTTTTCAAAGTATTTAAATTAAAATTTTTAATTAATGATTAAAAAATATTTTTCAGATTTTCTTTTTAAAAAATTTAAATAAAACTTGACAAAAAGCCTTTTAATGAAATAAATCTGAAATGAAAGAAAACAAAATTAGAATATCGAAATAAAATTTGAAAAAACGTAAAGGGTTAATTTTAAATTTTAACAGAAAAAGAATAATAAAAAAAGAGTCACCCCACCACTTATCACCGACACACCAACCCCTCAAACAAAACAAATTTTTTTTTTTTTTGGAGGAAAAAATCAAACCACACAAATGATGACGCGTAAATATTGTATTTAATTAAAGCTAAACAAGTGGTCCATCACTTTTTTGATAACCCAAGTGGTCCATTACTTAGCAGCGAAGAAAAGATTTAAAAAAAAAATAAATAAATAAAGAAAATAGGCATGAGTCTACGGAGCCATCCCATCACCGACACACCAACCCCTCCAACAAGAAAAAGTTTGGTGCCAGCTCACCTGTGGTGTGTTGTGGACGGTGGAGGAGTCTGCCTTTATATGCACCCATTATCGCCTTTTTATCAATTACAATTCTTCTGCCGACGAGTCATGCCATGACCCCAGAATTAATTCTCAAACAAAATAATATATATAGATATTATTTTTGAGGAAAAAATCTAACAAGACGAATGATGACGTGTAGATATTTTATTTAATTAGGGATTTATTAGTGTGTACTTTTACGACATATAATAATTTATTTTATGAAATTTTTTATGAAAAAATGAAAATGCAATTTTTGACAATTGTTTTTAATTTCTCATTAAAATTTTCATAAAATAAATGATTAATAGGACCCATTTAATTAAAGCCAAACAAGTGATCCATTAATTAGCAATGAAGAAAAATTTTTAAAAAATAAATAAAGAAAATAGTCATGAGCGACACACCACACCAACCCATCATACAAAACAATATATATATAGAGGAAAAAATCAAGCAAGACTGTATGATGACGAGTAAATAATGTATTTAATTAAAGAGAAACAAGTGGTCCATTAATTAGCTACGAAGAAAAGATTTTTTTTTTAAAAAAAGAAGAAGAGAAAATAGTCATGAGTGAGTCATCCTATGAGTCTATCATTTAATGTTATAATGTATTATGAAAAATGGTTTTGAAGAATGAGATGGTTTTGAAGAATGTTCTCTCTCTCTCTCTCTCTATATATATATATATATATAAATATATATATAAATATAAAGAGTAAAATATAAAACTGACGCTCTAAGTTTATTTAGATTGTTTCATTTCAGTTCTTTAACTTTCAAGTTTATTCAATTAAGATATTTCCATCAATTTTTATTATATGTTTTGGTTAATTTTTCTTCAAAAATTTTAAATTAATAAAATTCAATTAATGATTAAAAAATATTTTTCAGATTTATTTTTCAAAAATTTTTAACAAAAATTAATGAAAATTCCTTAATTGAATAAATTTGAAACTTAACGGACTGAAATGAACTAAAACAAAATTAAAAGACTAAAATGAAATTTGAATAAAGTTAGAGAATCAATTTTGTATTTTAATTTAATATAAATCTGAAACTTAGAGCATTTAAATGAATGAAACTAAAATTAAAGAACTGAAATGATATATGAAAAAATTTAGAAAATAGATTTGGATTTTAACCAAAGAAAAATAATAAAAAAAAGTCATCCATCTATGGGCCCATCCCACCACTTATCACCGACACACCAACCCATCAAATCAAATAATATGATGACACGTCATCGGGCCATTACTTCGCAACTAAGATAAGAAAAGAAAAGAAAAGATTAATATTAAAGAAAAAAGTTAATATGCAAAATTGATCGGTAACATTTTTAAAATTATAGTTTCTTTAATTTTACTTTAATTCATTTCAGCTCTTTAATTTTTAAATTTATTTAATTAAAATTTTTTCATCAATTTTTTTTATGGGTTGTGGTTAATTTTTCAATTTTAAAATATTTTTTCAAATTTTTTAAACAAAATACATATTCAAAGTATTAATTTCATGACCCATAAGAACAGTTTGTTGAGACACAAGAATTCTCTAACGGCGAGCGTACAGTAAACGCACATAAAATAAAGTCGTTCGCTATCTCAATTAAAATTTGACTAGTAAGTTTTCCGTGCGATGCACGGATAATGTTATAATGTTTTATGTAATTTTTTTTTTGGAAAATATTATACATATATTATAGCATATTTGTTAAAAAAATTTGTTAGTAATGAGTTCATCATAAAAAGTAACAATTATAAATTGCACACATATATCTATTATAATTATTTTGTTCAAGTAATGAGCAATAATGAAAACAACTTGGAGTAATATTGTATAATAAAAGTTGATAAAAGCATATTAATTCATTCTATATTATTGATTTTTATTATGTGATGTAATAAAAAGCTTCATTACGAATTTTTTTTCTTCAATGCTTTGTTATTGCGGTATGGTGACGCTTGTTGTCATCATCAGTTTCTCCATCTTCATCATTTGAAATTTAGTCCGTCCATATTTGTTCAATTTTTGAGCTTTCATTATTTTTTCCTTTTGTTGCATCATTTGTGTTAATTACTAATGAATTGGCACCGAGAGATTCTTGATTAGATCTTACAAAGTTTGGACTTTGTCGTTAAGATTTTTCATAGGTATTTGCATTTATATTAAATTTCAATGATGTGAAAGTTTTTTATAAATTTTTTATTTTTGTTAATTTTGGAATAGTGCAGCAAAAAGAATTAATATAGCATGTTGAATTGTGTTTTTTTTTTTTTTTTCCTTCCATACCTTTTTATCATTTGAAGGCGCATCAAAAATCTTAGCAACTATGTAATTTTCAAAACCATCTTTTAGATTGAATTCATTCAAATGAAGTAGAGAAATCCATTTTTTTCCTAATTTTTTTTTTTCAAATCAAGTGGGACTCCATCTCCAATATCAATATTTTTACAATAATTTAAATAAGTTGTACCTTAGTTTATTTTTCAGCAAGATCTCGATCTTGTAGATTTATTTAGGATTTTCTTGGCATCTCGATCAAATATCACAAACTTTGTTTTGTTAGTTGCATTAAAAACTTCAATTTGAATCTTGTATCTGAAGTAGTTTGCAATTGTATATATATAGTAGTTATAGTGAGATAAATATATTATAAATATTTGGAGAGTATGTAGTTAATGTGAGTGCCTCTAACTTTGGGATAGAAAGATTTATTTTTGTTTTACATTTTGCACACCAAAATGATCCTGCTTGTAATTTGACAATCCTTTCAGCACAAAATGTAATATCAACCCATTATTGTATCAATGTTACTTATTATTGCAATACTCTAGCAATTCACATCTTGCAATGAACTTTGAAATTAATATGTATTATTTTTTTAATGTAAATAATATGATGTATTATTATATTTTTACATAAATGATGAGTATAATTTGAAATAATTAACGAACCTGTTTCATAGGATCTCATTCAATGCATTTTATCTTTACTATTGTCTTCATATTATTTAAAGATAAATCCTCCTATGAAAATTGTTTTGCATGAATTTTTGGTATTTCTTGTATAGGATCATGTTTTTGACCATTCCTATCATTGAATTTTTTTAAAGAAAATAATAAGTTAATGGCATTTTGTGAGATAGTATATGCTATTTATTAGACTTTTTTGTTATTATAAATTTTAGAAATATGCACTTCTCAATTATTTCAACAACCTGAGGGATCTCAAGATTTATATATATTTTTGTTGCACTGGTCGATGATAGAGAATTTGTCTGCATAAATTGCATAGAATATTATTAATAGACAAAAGCATATTGAATTGAAATTCGGGAAAAATGAAGAGATATTTCATGAGAATGAGATTTTCTAGAAGTATCATCTATACGTGGGGGAGGAAGAAAAGAGTTTGTAAAAGGGTAAAGGTTTTTGCTTTGATTTACATGTGGGAATGGTCAAACTTGGGTCAGAATATGTAAGGTAAGAACTGGGCTTGAGTTTTTTATAAGGTTTAGTCTACTTTTAAAAGGTAATCCATTTTATAGTGAATAACTTTTGGTCTAATTGGCCTAATTGTCAAGAACAGTTTATATCAATATAATAGTAAAAATAAGTTACTATGATCTATTGGGTAACAGTAAAAAAAAACTTAATAAAAAGAGGTAAAAAATGCTAAATTTATATAATAGTAAAAATAAGTTACTATGATTTATTGGGTAACAGTAAAAATAATTTAATGAAAAAAGGTAAAAAATGTTAAATGCAATATTAGAGTGACACATGGCAGGACCTCATGCACTCTCACATGAGATTTTTGCTTTTATATATACTAGTAAGTTTCCCGTGCGATGCACGGATAATATTGTAATGTTTTATGTAAGATAAGTTTGGAGAATGTTGTACATATATTATACCATAATTGTCATAGAACTTTGTTAGTAATGAGTTCATTATAAGAAGTAACAAAAGCTAAACAAAATAATGAAATAAAGATGAAATCTAGAATTAAAAAAAAAAAAAAAAAAAAAAAAAAAAAAAAAAACCTTAATGAACCAAATGCTAAAATCCTCGATTCATACATTATTGAAATTCATAGAAAAGAAAGCACACACAACATATAGATCATTATACAATCATCATTAAACCAAAACTCAAACAAAAAAAAAAAAAAAAAACCATTAACCCAAAACTCAATTTATTGTAGGAAAAAAGTCAATATGTATTTCTTTATTGAAATATCAATAGACTTACTCAAGAAAGAAGCTTTGGAGTTTAAAGAATGCGGATTGAATAGTCGTGTTGTTTTTCCTTTGCAAATTCAATTGCCATTGACTAAATCTCCTCCACCCTACCACTGCACACTCTTGGTGCGATGGTCACTCCACAAGTGTAAGTGCTTGTGGGGTATGGGGAGCGAGGGCCGGGATTCAAGTCTCCAAGAGAGAGCTTCGCACACATATAGACTTAAATTTGGGTAGAGTAGAATTTCTATTTTGTATCCAAAAAAAAAAAAAAAAAACCCTCCACCCTGGATGATAATTGCTTGATCCCTATAATCCAATTTTATGATTTACAATAGGTTTAGCTTTTGTTTATTTTGAAAAGACCAGTCTACTCAAGTCATATGCTAAGATTAAACAATCTTGAAAGGACAATGACAATGAGACTTTTACACTTAATAAACAATTATCGACTTCTCAGTTCTAGACTTCAAGCATCTTTTGGAAATCGATATACACAATAACACAACCTATAAAAAAAAATAGCAAAACACAAAATCTCACAATCTTAACCCTATCGATTGTAAGTGAAGAAATGAACTTTTGAAAGTAACAAAAGATAGCTTGAACTCGTACATGTCAAGGCCACTTAATGTGCGATGGATAGCCACTGGCTACAACAAAAGATCACAAGAGCAATAGGTTTCTTCCGTTGGCCTAGTGTTTTAAAAAATTGGGAGTATGGAAACAAATTTTGAGAGTAGCAATAGTTTAGGAAATTTAACAATTAAAGGTTTTTTTTATTTTTTTTGAAGAGAAAGAAAGTATTTTTAAGAGAGAAAGAAAGAGAATGGAGGCATATGGTCAAAGTTGAGAGGGGAAGGAAAAGCGTGAGAGAGGGGTTGGGGAGTCAAAAGTTTAGAAAATCCTACATTAATCATTATAGCAGAGTATTGATAATGTACATAATGTGAAAACAAAAAGGCAAAAACCAAAATGTCATTTTGGAGGCAAGCTGTGATTAATGCATCTACACAATCATAAAGGTAGAAACTTTTTATATAACTAACGTAAAAACTTTCCATACCAAAAAAAAAAAAGACTAACAGAGGAGGGAGACTTTGTTTATGAGATGTTTGTATGTAAATTCATCACCATAAAATAATAAGGATTCCCATAGAATAAAAAAAATAATAATAATGATTATGGTAAATAAAAGATATGGATTTGTGTAATTTAGGCAACAAAAATGCTAGAAGAGTATCTATCTTGATCTCATTAGTTATTAGTATCCCTTTTTATTAAAAAAAAAAAAAAAAAAAAAAAAAAAAAATGAAACATTTGGTATACCAAAAGACACGATGAAGAGAGAGAGTTGTGACGTAAACCCAGTCAATTAATGGGAGAGTTGGATGATTGTAGAGAAACTTCGGAGGTGCCACTTGGCAAAAGCTTAGACCCTCACACAATGAGTTGAGGTCTCTGCTTCTATATATATATATATATATATATATATATTGACATTGATTTTTCCAACCATTCTAGAAAACACGCATACTTTTCTCTCTCTCTCTCTCTATCTTAAGTCATTGTTGGTAGCGAGAGCCATAAGCGGAGGAGGGGCAGTGATTTGGTGCGGCGGAGAGATGGATCCAGACCAGTTGGCTAGAGCATTCGTGGAGCCCTACTACACAACGTTCGATGCGAATCGTGGCGGATTGGCTAGCCTATACCAAGAGGAGTCCATGCTTACTTTCGAGGGTCAGAAGGTCCATGTTTGTAGTGCCGGCTTCTACGAAAGGAAAAGTGATTCGTTTGATTCTCTTGCGATAGGTTATCCGTATAACTTGGACTTCGACTATGGTGCTCTAGCGCAGTTGCAGCATTTCTCCATTAACAATCTAGGTGACCCTTTTATTGAGAGCAACTATGGTGTCCATTCAAGGCAGTTTGAAGTTGGCGTTTTAGATTGGTTTGCTCGTCTATGGGAAATAGAGAAGGATGAGTACTGGGGATACATCACAAATTGTGGTACAGAAGGCAATCTTCATGGGATTTTAGTTGGGTTAGTAATTTTCTTTCACATCACAAGAAATTCTCTTTTTGTCTGAGAATAGTGAAACTAAACATAGCTCAACTGTGCAGGAGGGAAGTGTTCCCAGATGGGATTTTGTACGCGTCACGGGAGACACATTATTCTGTTTTTAAAGCTCCGCTGGCCAAACCCCCTGGGCGCTGCTACGCAATACGATCAAATCAAGGTGAGAGCTCGGGTTCTGGCGGTAGAGCCGGGGAAGAAAGAAAGGGTGGAGGAAGGGATGGAAATCAAGGAATAGGAGGCGGTGTAGGAGGAGGTGGGCAAAGAGAGGGTATTGGAAATGAACGGATAGGCAGCAGTGGAAGTAGTCATGGAGGGGGTAACGGAGACGACGATGACAATGACCGCAGAGGCTGGGATGGTTACATAGAAGATGAAAGGAGACCAATGGACCCGAGACCAGACAGAATGCCAGAGACACTACTTTCACTCAATGTCCAAATAATTGGTACTCTCGAGTCCCTCGATGTCACCAGGCTATCCGCTAGAGCCAGGATCTTACGAGATTTTTCGTTGGGTTTTAACTCAGCATCTCTCGTTTGTTTGTCCGCTTCTATCCAGCAACGCGGTACGAACCCAAGGCTTGCCAGAATCTTGAGCTGGATTGGATGTTTTGCAACTTTTCTGGGCTTCATTTCAATGGTAGATATGGCTTTTTCGGCTTCTTTCATTCCATGAACAACTGTCGATCTCCGTCAAATATTGCTTTCTTCTTTTCTTTTTCTTATTTTTTATTTTTGAGTTGGTAGCACCACTTTGTAGCTCAAATGTAGGGGATTTTTTTATTTTTTATTTTTGGGAGATGGTAGCACCTTCCTTCCTTAAGGAGGTACCAACACGTTGGATGATTCAGTGGTTAGGAGTTTGTGATCCGGATTCGAGTCGGTCCGAGTCCTCTCAGAACCCATTGTTGGTGGGCATTTTTAATAGGTCTGGTTCTTGGTTAAAACGGCCAGTACTTAAATCAGACCAGCGCCCTGTCCATTAACCCAAAAAAAAAAAATGTAGGGGATAACTAAAAATAAATTAAGTGGTGGGTATTTCTTGAATTAATGTCAGAAATGACAGATTGTCTGATAGCTTTTCTCCTAACTTACAGACATTTTTAATGTGTTTTTTCTTTTTTCTAATTTAAATTCAGCATGTTTTATTTTATTTTTGCTGAACAATTTAAATTCAGCATGTTATGGTGAGCTTTTGTCAGCCTTCTTTTTAGCAACTGCTAGAAAAAATGCTACTAGAGAAGGTTTTGCAGCAGATTTTCGAATGCTATTATAGGTGTCTTTGAAGTAGCGCTTTTTCAGTGACCACTACAATATATATTTATATATATATTTTTTTCTATAAAGTAATACTGCTGCTATAAATGGTTTATTTTGTAGTGTTATTTTAAATTGCTTCTATAGGTGTTTTCTAAATACAAAACCACATGATTTAGTCCTTTATGTTTTTTTATACTCCAATGTAGAAAACTAACCCTCTAATGGCCAAAAATACTCCCTAAGATGCTAAAAATGACACAAATACCCTTAGAACTCAAAAATGACCAAAATATTTTTAAAATTTCAAATCTTCCTCCCTGAATCTATTTTTATTGTGTTTCCATATTAATATACTTATCTCAACTAGTCATGTGATGGATATGTTGAGGCCGTTTGGATTCCATTGAATCCAGCGTATGTGTTTTCAAAGTTTTACGTTTTTTTTTTTTTTTTTTTTCCGCATTTGTTGACTTTGGGAGACGGTATTTACTGTTATGAACAGTATATGCACTGTGTATATACTGTTCACGTATTAAAAATGAATCCCACGGTACTATTTACACATTTAAAAATTATTTTATTACAGTGTTTTCAGTTTTTAGTTTTCAGTTTCAGCAACAATAAGTTCAATCCAAATGGACCCATTATCTCTTAATCAATATCCCATACAATAAAGCATAGCTGGCCTTCTAGGATAAAATGCAGTCCTAGAACTCATGTAGAGTTTCTTTCCTCTATCACCATTATCATTATCGGAGGGGTTAGACAGCAAACGAAGTCTTAAAAGTCCACAAATAAACTTGACCTCAAATCTAGCGAATCACCAAAACACTAATTCGAATACACCCAAAAACAACCGAAAATATATATACATATATATATATATATATATATCTTTTGCATGGAAAACTCATCCAAAGAACTGACTTTCAAATTTCAAGGCATAATAAATAAAGAAAGAATTTATATGCTGAATGCTAGTCATTGACCTGTATGAATAAGGAATAAAACAAGAGTACATATTTTGCATGGAAAATTCATCCACAGAATCGACTATCAATTTTTTTGCAGGGATGTTACACATGCACCAAGTAGGTTTTGAACCCACGATCTCACCCTCCATCCACCCACTGTTGTGAGAGGAGTTAGTGCTATCTGAGCTAAAGCTCATTGGCTTTCAAATTTTAAGTTATCCTAAAATTGAGAAAATTTTTAATGCTGAACGCTATGGGTAGATCTGCACTTATGTTACACTATAATAGCAATTGACCATTAACGAAAACTCAAAATGACCCTAATTGAACATAATAATGCATTTAGCTAGAACTACTGAAAAGCTGACAATCATAACTGACTACTTAACAATGACATAGCTATTCAAGCCTCTTCAACATGTCTATTTTCCCCCATTTCTTTGAAAAGTAATTTCACTCATTTTGTGTGTCAATATTATGCTTTGGCTCAATGAAACTTCCTCTCCCACAAAAATGAGTTTGAGATTGTTGGATCATGGCCCGTTGAATGTGTGTATAAATTTCGGATAAAAAACCCATTATTGCAGACACGATTATTGATTGTAAACGTTGCTCATATGTCACTAGCCATTTGTTTCAGTCATCAACACCACTTTAGAGTTCTAAAAAGTTAACCAATAGTCATCCTTAAAGCAAGAGGAGCCCTTTATTCACAAAGCTGTATTTTTTGCTTCCAAAACAGTCTGAAGTATCCTATCTAACACATAGGATACTCACATGTGACAACCATGGAGACAAAACAATCCCTATTGGAAGAATATTGGTTATGTTCCAAGGACATTTTTCCATTCATCTTGTACCCAGCATCAACACTCCGTGCTGCCAATGTTCCAATCACATCATCAGCTTCTACACCCGGTACCTGCCTTGGAGTATACTCATGATCAACAGCCAAATTGGACTAGGGTCTACTAGCCATATAAATTTGCAATAAAAAGCTATTACCTCAATCACCTTTACTGACATTGCCTTGATGGATGCTTTCAAGTACTGCAGTCCCTGAACAATAGTGTCAGGTGTAAAAGGGCGGTTGCTCTTGTATGCAGAATATAAAGTGTGACAAAAATTCAGGCCTTCAAACAAAGAAGAAACAAAAGTGAATATAATAAAGCACATGAAATAAGGCACGTCAGTTCTAACTTCCAAGGGGGCTAACCTACATAGATGTATTGCCTTGACAATACAAGGTGATAAAAGATACGTCTATAATTATACAAATGTAAAAATAATTATCCTTACATTAAGAAATAATTAAGTCAACTGAAGGAGCAAGAAAGAGAAAGGAGAGAAAAAACTACATACAAACAGATAAACAAGGGTCAGGCTGTTAAGAAACCATCAATTAACAAAATATAAGACTGATGCAGGGAAAGTGGTGGACTGTGATACGATTTAAAATTAGATGGAAAGTGAGTTGCTCAGAACACATTGATAGGTGGTTAGGCACCTCTGCAAAGAACACAAAGTTCTGAAATAAAAGCTCTCAAGGCTTATTTTCATTCACATATACAGACTGATTTACAAAGTGCTTACATTATGGTACTTATACTAGTTTTTTGGCATTGGCAACCTCTAGATGATTGACGAATGTCTAAAACCTATTGGCCAATGCTTCAATAATCATCTAACTAACTAAGTAATTAGTTTCTAGAAGATTAGGATGTAGCTGCTTGAAATGCCCTGCATCAAAGACCCTTAAAAGAGCAGAATGGGAAAAAATGTCTTTGAAGCCAAAGCCAACCCCAAGTGGTTGGGACACAGGACCCCATTAGGTTCAACAGAAAAATGCAATTTGAACATTGACTTTAACATCAATAACTCCTTATATTGTTCAGGATATGTCTCGAAATTCTATACAATAGCACCCACTGATTTCAAGTATCAGCACTGGTCATAATTATTAGGTACCACAAACACAGGAAATTAGCAATAGCGCTAACTAGAAAGCCAAGCCACATGGACATGTGCCACGCATGTGCCACTTGTCTACGAATCAATTAGAGACGCTTTATATTGTAACTTTAAAAATGTTTAAGATGCCAAAAGAACTGATGATTATAGGCTAACTAAAATAATATTAAAAAATTTGTATGTTGTAGATTTTTAAATACTGCTAAAGCATAAAAGGATATATGATACATATTATTTTCATCCTATCAAGATCATTGCCAACCATCCTTTCTCACAAATTATGAGAAAAATTAACCATTCCAGCTAGTTGTTCCCACACCAACCCTTGGGCAACAACAAAATTGGAAAAAATGCACCTTTTACCTATCCATTTATTGTCATCCTTTCCATATCTGGGGGTATGGTAGCTGTAACCCCTACTAGTGTCTATGACATTTTGTCAACATAGAAAGTCGAGGTAACAATCCATGTAAAAAAAAAGAAAAGTGGCATGTACACAAGTAAAACAACTTATGGCAAGCGGTGAAAAGCCAAGTTGGCTGGATCTGAAAATGGCTGATTTGGTAATTTAGCTAAATTAACGATTAGATCATTATTAAAAAAAGGGGTACTTAAAGGACAAACACGCTCAGGCTCAACCTCATTTAGGTAAGTAATAATGACTCCAAAAGAGTTTTGAAATATAAGAGATCCGTAAAATCTAGCCAACAAGTTATAGCTCAACTAGCACTTTCTTCTCCCATAATAATGGATAGAGGCGGAGGTCGTGGGTTCAAGATCTAAACGGTACATATGTAACTTACTAATAAGTAAATAAGAGAGAGAGAGAGAGAGAGAGAGAGAGAGAGAGAGAGAGGGATAGAGATCCATAAAATCTACTTTGAGAGAATCATTCTTCAAAGAATGTTGTCTTATGAGAGGAAGACTGAAGAGAAATGGCAGCCTATCATAATGTCAAAAATATATAACCTAAATCAAATGCATTCAGTGAAAATGACAAGTGGCAAGACATGAGGCCATGCCTTCAACATGCACACACAGAAATTCAATAAAATGTAATAAAGGAGGTTTATCATGCATATCAGGTACAAAGTCATTTGCTAATAATTTTTATACTAGGGAGTCATTTGTACCATCCTGAAATTCTAGTATTACTAGTTGCAAACAACCTCTTCGTCATTGGATGCACCAGTAATTCAAGAAAGCACATAGACACACAATATACATACCATATCAAAACTACAACAAAGACATAGTCGAAAAAATTTGGGGTCAACTATGGATTAGGTTGGCTGCATGTATTTTTCACCGCTATTCTATCCTATACAAAATCATTCTCTCTATCACCTCTTCAATTAAGGTGCTATTTTTTACAATTTCTACTGAAGTTATTTTAGGTCTTCCTAGTTAGAGCAGTTTACATGGGGGGAGTTCGTAAATTCTTCATTGAGTCAAAAATTTTTCATTTAGTTTTAGAGGAAGGGGGTCGTTATTTCATGTTAAGGATTTTTGAGAGGGGCAAATTCTTTATGAGATCAGTCTTTATGGGTAGGAATGCAGCACAATGGCTGATGTCTAGCATAGGACACCTTGTTATTGGGGTGAGTTCCAAACAGTTTTTTATTTTTAGAGAAGGTGACACAGCCTTTACTCTCCAATGGAGTTACAACTCTGCTGGTCAGTTCTTGCTGTTGACTGAGCTCAAAGCTGGTGGGTCTAGGAGGTCGATTATCATTCCGGAAGGCAAAGAGAGTCTTGGTTGGAGGGCTTTTGGCCTTGAACTTAGAAAACTACTGAACCCTTCTCAATATGCAGTGGGAGGAAATGGATTTCCCAAATTCATTCCTCAGGTGCGTAGGTCTAACTTGGAGGCTGTAGGTTCTAGAACTTTTGCTGAAGTTGTGCAAGGTTTACATGGAAGAATGGAGGAAAGGAAGCAACCAAAGCAACTAGGAACCATTGCCAAAAGGAAGTTACCACATAAAGGGGAGGAGAAGATGGGAGTGAATCTGAGAATCTCTGGTGTTAAAGAGGGGGATTTACCGGTGGTGAAATCTGATAGGATGGAGGTGGTGGGAGGAGCTAGGAGGGAGCTTTGCTCTTATGAGGTGGTAGAGGTTGGTGAGCAAAACCTGGCAGACACTAGGCTACGTTTCCCTAGTATTAATTTGAATTCAAAAGATTTTGTTATGGGGAAGAAGAGTGATGCTAGGAGATCTTGCTGGTCTGGGAGAGGTCTTGTCGTGGAGGTTGATGTGATGGGGAGGAGACGGGTTTTCTGGGATAGAAAGAAAGGGGGAGATACGAAGTGCAGAGGGGATTCACGTGAATCTGGTAGAGAGACTTCTAAGGCTTTTAAATGGATTCAACAGAGCTCTAATCAGGCTGTAGTTAAGCCTTTTATGGGCCTTGGAACAAGCCCAGACACTAGAGAGGGTCTTTTTTCAGGCCCAAGTCTTGTTGAAGTGGGAGAGAGCTCTTGGGCTGGTGAAGGAGCTTTAGTCCAGGTCCCGTTGGAAGCAGATTTAGAGTCAAGGGTGTCGGGGCGGTGCACGTCGTCCTCCGTCATGCCCTTGCTAGCATCTGGTGAGGCCGATGGCTTTACCGGTACCAGTTCCGGCGAGCCCACGCCGTTACAGGGTAAGGACAACGGTCCTTCCTGCGCCGGCACATGCTCCGACGAGCTCACGGTGGCTCAGCTAGTGGCCGATGGCCCTTTCTCTGCCGGCGCATGCTCCGACGAGCTCGTGGTGGCTCAGGTGATGGCCGATGGCCCTTTCTCCGCCGGCACATGCTCTGACGAGCTCGCGGTGGCCCAGGTAAAGGCCGATGGCCATTTCTTCGCCAGAATCAGCCCTGTCCTGCCTTCGTTTTTAATGGGCAAGGCCGACGACTCCTTCCTTGTCGGAACTAGCTCCGATGAGTCCACGTCGGCACTGGGTAAGTCAGATATCTTGCTTCCGTGGTCACCGGTTGAAGGTTTTTTATCTGATTTTCCTCTGAGCTTATCGCGGGCTGGTCTTTTGGTTCTGGGTGACAATGAGGGGGATGAAGGTGGCTTGGACAATAGTGCTGTCCCGCCGAAAGCGGCCCTTGTATTTGAGCAACCCAGATCAGCGGAGTTACCCACAATGGCATTGAGTGTTGTCCCTGGGGTGTGTTCTTTGGTGGAGGAAGGGGTGAATTTTTCTGATATGGGTTTGGGTGGTGAAGTTAGTTCACCTATTCCTCTGCTGGCTATCACTCCCGGTGGGTTACCTCTGTCAGATGAGCTAAACCGTGATAACCAGGCAGTGGAGTGTGTGGATACTCAGGATACTTCTAGATGGGTGAAGAATAGGCTCCCTGGTTTTAGTAAATTGGTGGGGCTGCCTTTGTGCCGTCATGAAAAGTTATGCATTGCTTTGTTACAGAAGATTGAGAGGGAGACGGAGGCTGCCAAAGTGCTAAACAGGAAAGTTACAGAATCTAGAAAAGTGGTTATCTATAAGGACAAGGGAAAGAGAGAGCTGAGGAACTTGTAGTCTTCGGTTAACTACAATGGTAGGTAGTGGCTGGTTGCTGTCTTTTCAGCCGGGGACTTCATGTCTTTATGCATTTAAAAATTCTCTCTTGGAATGTTAGGGGGCTGAATGACTGTCGGAAACGTTTGGTAGTGAAGAATTGTTTGCGTGAGTGGAAGTGTGATGTAATATGCTTTCAAGAAACTAAACTTTCTGGTATGGATAGACAGATGGTAGGTAATTTGTGGAGCTGCCCCTATGTGGATTGGGTGGCCTTGGATGCTATCCAGACGGCCGGAGGGGTTGTGATGATGTGGGATAGAAGGGTTTTAGAGAGGACGGAGGTTTTGGTGGGCTCTTTCTCTGTGTCTATTCGGTGGCAAGGGGTGGGGGACGGTTTCAGTTGGGCGTGTTCGGGGGTTTATGGCCCAATAGATAACAATGCGAGGGGGTTAATGTGGGACGAGTTGGCAGGTGTTCAGCATTACTGGAATGTCCCTTGGTGTTGCATTGGGGATTTCAATATTGTCTGCTTCCCTAGTGAACGGTTGGGTAATTCCCGTCTTACTCCGGCTATGGAACTTTTTTCGGAGTTCATTGAGGATCTTAATTTGATAGATTTGCCTTTGGAGGGAGGGAGCTTTACTTGGTCTAGCGGGTCAGAGAGGCCTTCGATGTCCAGGATTGACAGAGTTTTGGTGTCTCATGATTGGGAGGAGCAATATCCGGATGTGACCCAACGGATTCTCGCTCGTCCTGTTTCTGACCATTTTCCAATTCTAGTGGAGGTAGGGGGAATGGCAAGGGGGAAAAGTCCGTTTAGGTTTGAGAATATGTGGCTTAAGACGGATGGGTTTACCGATAGAGTTCAGTCTTGGTGGAGTCGGCATTCTTTCTCTGGCACTCCTAGTTTTGTTTTTGCCAAAAAGTTGAAGGCTTTGAAAGAGGACATCGTTCAGTGGAACCGATTGGAGTTTGGTCATGTTGGTCGCAAAAAGACTCATTTATTAGAGACTTTGAAATTGTTAGATGTCAAGGAAGGGGAGATTGGCCTCTCAGAGGCAGAGATTTGTGAGAGAGCTGTGATGAGATCGGAAGTGGAAAATCTTCTCTCTATGGAAGAAATCTCTTGGAGACAGAAATCAAGGATGCTATGGCTTAAGGAAGGAGATAAAAATACTAAATTTTTCCATAAGGTGGCTAATTCCCGTAGACGGTTTAATCATCTGAGTTTTGTGGAGGTGGACAGGGTGATTTATGAGGAGGAATCCGAGGTGGCTGCTCAGGTAGTAAATTTTTATAAAAATTTGTACCAGGAGTCAGAGGAGTGGAGGCCTTTTGTGGAAGGTTTGGAGTTTGATCAGCTTGATGGGTTGGAGAGGGGTTGGCTTGAAAGGAGATTTGAGCAGGAGGAGATTCTTCTAGCCGTTAATGAGCTGGCTGGAGATAAAGCTCCAGGTCTTGATGGCTTCTCTATGGCTTTTTTCCACTATTGCTGGAGAGTGGTGGAAAGGGATGTTCTAGCAGTTTTTGAGGAATTTTATCAGCACAGTAAGTTTGAGAGATCTTTGAACGCTACCTTTATAGCTCTTATCCCCAAGAAAATCGAGGCTTCTAATATTAGAGATTTCCGTCCTATCAGCCTGGTGGGGAGCTTGTATAAGATCTTGTCTAAGGTTTTGGCAAACCGTATGAAACGGGTCTTAGATCAATTAATTTCTGAGTCTCAGAATAGTTTTGTGGGAGGCAGACAGATTCTTGACTCAGTTCTTGTTGCTAATGAGTGTGTGGATAGTCGTGTGAAGAGTAAGATCCCGGGGGTTATTTGTAAGCTTGACATTGAGAAAGCTTACGATCATGTGAATTGGGAGGCTCTTCTGGATCTTTTAAAGAGAATGGGCTTTGGGGAGAGGTGGTATAGTTGGATTCGCACTTGTATTTCAACTGTCCAGTTCTCTATTTTGATTAATGGGGCTCCAGCTGACTTTTTTGGGAGCACGAGGGGCCTAAGACAAGGGGATCCGCTATCTCCTATGTTGTTTTTAGTTATGATGGAGGTCTTAAGTAGGATGATGAAAAGAGTTGAAGGTGCTGGATTGATCAGGGGTTTTCAGGCTATAGGCAGACGAGGTGTAGGGGAGTGTGTCTCGCATCTTTTGTTTGCGGATGATACTATCCTTTTCTGTGATGCGGATGTGGAGCAAATCCTTCATGTGCGTATGCTTCTCCTTTGTTTCCAGGCTGTCACAGGTTTGAAGGTTAATGTCTTAAAGAGCGAGTTGGTTCCTGTAGGGGAGGTTAACAATATTCATGCCTTGGCAGAGATCCTGGGTTGCCGGATTGGGTCTTTGCCTATGACCTATCTTGGTATGCTGTTGGGGGCTGCCCATAAGTCCCCTTCTATTTGGAATCCTATTTTGGAAAAAATTAGTCGGAAGTTGGCCAGGTGGAAGAAATTGTATTTGTCTAAAGGTGGTAGATTGACGCTGATTAAGAGTACGCTTTCCAACCTTCCTACTTACTTTTTATCCCTTTTTACCATCCCTTCGCATGTGGCTAATAAGATTGAGAAGATTCAGAGGGACTTCTTGTGGGGGGAATCCAAGCTTCATTTGGTGGGATGGGATAAGGTGTGTGCTCCTAAGGTTAATGGTGGTTTGGGTATAAGGAAGTTATCTACGTTTAACAAAGCTTTACTAGGAAAATGGCTATGGCGGTTTGGGGTTGAGGAGACTCGTCTTTGGAGGAGGGTGGTGGCTCTGAAGTTTGGGGAAGAGTGGGGGGGTTGGTCTTCCAAACTGGGCAGGGGTGTTCATGGGTGTGGCTTATGGAGAAGTATCCGAAAAGGATGGGAGGTGTTTAGCAAACACATCCGGTTTGAGGTAGGGGTGGGGGATAGAGTGAAGCTTTGGACGGACCAGTGGTGTGGGGACTCACCACTCCATCTTTCTTTTCCGGTAGTGTACGGGATTGCTTCTAATAGAGAGGCTTCGATGGCCTCGTCTCTTGAACGTTTGGGGACCGAGGCTCGGAGAAGTTGGAAGGTTCTTTTACTTAGGAATCCAAATGATTGGGAGACGGGTGTGGTGGATGATTTCCTTCAAATCATGGGTTCTAACTTACCTCAATCTGAGCAAGGAGACCGCATGGTTTGGAAATTGACGAAGAAAGGGGTTTTTGACATCCGCTCGTTCTACAATAAGCTCCGAAGCTCCCTGTCTATTACCTTTCCTTGGAAAGGTATTTGGAAGGCTAAGGCTCCTACTCACGTCTCCTTCTTCGTTTGGACTGCGGCTTGGGAGAAGATTCTTACAGGGGATATTTTGCGGTATAGAGGATTCGATTTTGTAGATTGGTGCATTTTGTGCCGTTGTAATGGGGAGTCGGTGAATCATTTGCTTCTCCATTGTGACAAAGCTTATCTGTTGTGGAGCATGGTTTTTAGATCCTTTGGGATTTCTTGGGTTTTGCCAAGATTGGTTGCAGATATGCTTTTAGGTTGGTGGAGTTGGTTTGGAAAGCATTCTTCTGGCGTTTGGAATCTAGCTCCGTTGTGCCTAATGTGGTGTATTTGGAGGGAGCATAATTGGCGTACTTTTGAGGATAGGGACAAGTTTGATGACCAGCTGCTCGCTTACTTTAGTGGCTCTCTTTTTGATTGGTCTAAGGCTTGGGGACTCACCTCTAGTGATTCTATCCCTATGTTCCTTAGTTCTCTTCTCTGTAATTAATTTGCTTTTTGTTGTCTTCGTTTGTTTTTTTTTTTTTTTTCTTCTTCTCCTCTCTTTTTGTTTGTTTCCTTCTCTGTTTTCTCTGTTCTGCCTTGTGTTTTCATGAGGTAGCTTTTAATATATATCTTTCTTACTTATCAAAAAAAAAAAATATCTCCTTTTGTTCCCTATAACTTGAATCAAATAACTATCTCACCAGTGCATCAAGCGGTTTCCTTTGCACATGACCAAACCATCTCAAATAACTCTTCCTCACCATATATTAACATATATGTTCAAGAAAAGGAATAAAAAGACATCCGCTATGTTGGAGGTCATTTCTTCAGAAGGGTTTTGAGGTTCGAACTTATTATAGAGCTTTAGCTTGTAAGGGTGGTGAAATGTTCCCATGGAAAAGCATCATGAAGCCAATAGCACTAACAAAAGTAGCATTCTTCCTTTGGGCAGCTTCAATGGGGAAAATTCTAACAGTAGAAAACTTGAGTAAGTGTCATATTATTCTCATGAGTTGGTGTTGTATGTGTCAGGGAGATAGGGAAACAGTGGATCGTTTATTATTGCACTGCCCTATTGCCAAGTAGTTATGGGAAAAGGTTTATGCACTATAAATTTGGGGTTTAGCAGGTGATGCCTAGGAGGGTTGTTGATCTACTAGCAAGTTGGCAAGGCCATTTTGGGCAGCATCACAATAGGGAGATTAGGAAGGCCATTCCTCATTGATTGATGTGGTGTATTTGGGGGGAGCAAAATGCAAGACATTTTGATGGGTGTGAGATGTCAATTTTAGATCTGAAGTTGCAGTTTCTGAGGACTTTGTTCTAGTGGTTATCAGCCTCAAGGAAGTTTTCTTTCTCAAACTAGATGGAGCTAATTGATTATTGTTCTTTTAAATCATAGTTGTATGTAAATCTAGTATACCACCCGTGTACTTGATGTTTATTTCTTGTTAATAAGATCATTACTTCTTATTAAAAAAAAAAAAAAACTTTCAATATTGACTAACATTGTGAGCACCTCACTCAACATATGACTTATTTTCGACAAGGAACTTCCATTAGCTTTCTTTCAATTTTGACTAACATTGTGAGCACCTGACTCAACATATGACTTATTTTTGACGGGGAACTTCCATTAGCTTTCTTTCAATTTTGACTAACATTATGAGCACCTAACTCAACATATGACTTACTTTCCATGGTGAATTGCCATTAATTCTCTCTCTCTCTCTCACTTTCTGAACATTAAATCTCTCATTTATAGTGTAGAATTAGCCCATATGGCAAAATACAGCTTCACCAGTAAGCAATTAGGAAAACATAAGTTATATATCTGGCCACATGCTCATAACATTAGTCAAAATCAAAATAGGGCCAACAGAAGGTTCACTTTAAAATGCACAAGCTTAAGATTAAATTTCCAAAATCAAAAGGTCTAGAACTAATGCTTCACTGAGTTTGAGGTACGAAAATTTAGTTCAACCTATATTTTAATACTGTATTCTCTAATCATTTGCATAAGGGTCACCCATAATCACCCGCATCTACCTCTGAAATTCTGGTCTTTTTTCTCTTTTTTTCTAAGAGAGATTGTGATCTCCCAGTCTCTTACAAATTAACTTATATTATCAACTCTATCATGTAAAAGAAAATTTTATTTGGAAAAAAAAAAAAGAAAAAAAGAAAAGAAAAATACATACCTTTTGCTCTAACACTTTCTTTGAGTGAATTACAAGTATGACCAAATGGAAATCCTGAAAAGAAAAGGTTTGCTCTATCAAAAATCTATGTTGCACGGACACGGACATAGACACGGACACGGGGATACGGCAATTTTTGAAAAATAAGGACACAACACGGCAGTTAAATAATTAATTATATTTTATATTTAGGCATATTTTTTAATATTTTTAGACATAAAATACGTTTATGTCTAGAATTTAAATAATATAAAAACTACAAATAAGTAAACTAACACTCAAAGTAGTACAATAATACACAATATTTAAAACTATAGCAAGAGACACAAAAACAAAAATCACTAAATTCATAATAAATATTATAATTTATAAGGCAAAACAAAAGGTTGAGTAAAGAAATACATTAACAGTAAGACTGGGATTAAAAAAAAAAAAAACGCGTTATAACTTATAACTTATATAAATAAGTGAGTAACACACCCATTACCATTCAGTCAACCAAATCCAAAAAAAAAAAAAAAAGAACAGAGAGAGGAGGTCGGACCTGTTGTCCACGCCGAGAGAGAGAGAGATCGCCAGAAGGGACAGGGCACGGCGTCACTCGACGCCTATGGACCTTGCTGATCGGCCCGATCTTGCTCCGACGAGGGACAGAGAGAGGAGGTCGGACTTGTTGTCCACGCCAAGAGAGAGAGATCGCCAGAAGGGACAAGGCATGGCGTCACTCGACGCCTATGGAGCTTGCCGATCGGCCCAATCTTGCTCTGGCGAGGGACAGAGGGCAGCGGTAGAGATCAGAGGGAGGGTGGGTTGAGAACTTGAGAGGTGGGTTTCTCAAAATCTGTGATTTTCCTTTTTTTTTTTTCTTCACTGCTGGCATATCGGATGCGTTGGAGCAGCGTCGGAGCCGTGTCGGCGCGTGTCGGAGAAACGAAAAAAAAAAAAAAAAAAAAAGAGGACACTCGACGGACACCGGAATCCGGCAAGTCGTACTCGTTCTGGTGTCCGACATCGACACGACGCCAAAAATGGCGTGTCTGTGCAACCTAGTCAAAAATTTTGATTGAAGGAACATATTCACAAACAAAAGTTTCCAAAAACCCATATAAATTAGTCACTGTTTGGGTTAAAAGATTTGCAAGACTAAAAATCCTATTTCAACATATTAACATAAGATACTACCTAGAAATTAACTAGTACTAATATCTTACATGTTAACATGAGACACTACCTACTTTCAACATGTTAGCATGAGAGTACAGCTAATATCTTACATCCCAAAATGAGAGCTATGAGACTATTTTCAGCTTTGCACATACAAATTTGGCAATACATGTTCACTGCCATCCCCATTCAAGAGGTTAGACACACAACAATAACAACCAAACTTTAGTCCCAAATTTTTTTGGTCGGCAATGGATCCTTATTAGATTAGTCAGTCAGCTATATGCATAAAGAGATTTTTTCCAATAAGTTTAATTATATACTCTGTCCTCGTCATTTTAAGAAAGTGCCTTGACTGAGAACAAGCTTGAACACCAATATGTTTCTGCAAGAACAATGTGAACTAAGATTGAATTCATAAGCCCAAGCACAAGCACATGCATACACATGCGCATAACAGGGACAGGGAGAGAGAAAGGGATAATTATACATAAAAGTTGACCAATATGATCATTCACTCAAGCCTCACATCAAGGAGTACGATGGTGACATGTTGATAGAAATTAGCCACCTGAATTTTTTTTTTTTAATAAGTAAAAATACTTTTATTCAAAAGAGGAGTCTTGTCAAATGTACAAAATGTGCACTTGAACCACTCCTAAAGAATTTCAAAGTCGGATTCAAAAGATCTATGAAATCAGAATAACACAATGAAGTGATGCTACCCAAAGTAGCCATCCACTCGTAGTCTTGTACAAAGATCTAAGCAAAAGTTGTTTGACAATATGATTTGGGTATTCAACACCATAAGAAATTCTTCTATTCCTCTCTCGCCAAATTGTCCACAAAACACACATACGAGTTGCTTTCCAAACCTTTAACTCAAAGTGGCAAGGTTATCCATTTGGCCAACACTACAGCAACTAGAGCACAATCTAATGGAAACACAAACAACCATTTATCTATTGCCACTTAACAATGGAGGAGAAGATGCTAGATTGACACTCCGCTATTCTTACACATATAACACCAGTCAATAATCATGAATTTCTTTTCCAAAGATTATCTATTGTCAAGATGATTTCACCCAGTGCTGCAGTCCATATACATTGTGAGGCACCTTGGCACCCCATATAAATCCCCAAAGGGAAGAACTCTCCTTCATACCCTTTCAAAAACTCATAATAGCCAAAAGGTTTGAATACAACAATCTAAAAAACTTAGCCACAGACTACGGTTCCCAATCATGGAAGGGGTGAATAAATTCACAATCCCAACTCCATGCATTTTGATCATATACAATACCCAAATTGGATGGCACTGAGGCTTCTTTATCCACTGCTAAACTGAACAAATCTGGGAAATGATCTTTAGGAGAAAATTCCCACATCTAAAGTTTAAAGGAGAAATAAGAAGGGAAATATTTATCAATCTTAAGTAAGATCTAGTGAGATGATTATAATGTGCATCTTATACAGAAGCTTAATCAACTTTTGCTTGCTACAAGTCTAATTTTTATTTATTTGTGGGTCCAGTTAGCAAGGGTTTCTGGTCTTTCATATGTATTCTCTTTAGCAATAATGCATTCTCCAAATTAGTCTATTTAAGTCGAGAATTAGTTTCTTAGGTCATTGGGAAGCCTAATTGAGTTTAAGAACAGTATTATTACTACTATTAGTATTTATTGGAGTTTGCTATCAGTTTATAGTTTCTCTTAAACCTAGAAAGCATTATGGTTTCTTCTTTGGAGTGATTCCTAAGAACCTACTGGCATGATGCTAATAATTATTATCTTATTTTCTTTTTGATCTCCAGCGAGTACAATCAGATTTGATTAGAGCCTTAATTTGCAAAAATTGATTTCAAATCATCCCAAATGGTAACAAACACAACCCCAAATTTTTCTCTTGACATGGTCTCAGCTAATATTGAGGCTAGCATGCAACCTAAGGTTTCTTAGATAAAAGAAACCTATGAAAAGAATACCAGTCCAATCTTAGACAAAGAGCAAGGAGGATGTGAAGCTCTTCTGGGTAGACATGGTCCAAGGATGTTCATGATTGGTTTTTTGATACACCTAGGACCAGACTTTATATGAACCCAACACTATGCACCCAAGTATATATGAAATTGAGATGAATAAAATATTAAATAAGCATCCCACACCCAGAAGCTTGCCACATAGGTGTCCAAATCCCTAATGGTTGAGTGGCTTCCACTCTTATTTCAGAGTATATTGGTAAAGATTGCGTACTTGGAGGAACTCTACAATGCATTCCCCAGTCTAGTCACATTTACTATCTCAGTACTTAAAACAGAAGAGGAAATCACCAGAGAAAACTTTTATTTTAATAGTAAAATCACTGGAGACAACTGGAAAAAATGTTTGCAACAATGACTAGAAGAATCACAAGAGATGGAATTTATTATTATTTTTTTATTATTTTTTATTAGTAATAATGCTTTACTAAAAAAGCAACTAAAGTGCTCCCCAGGTACACAGGCAGTGCACTAAAGGAGGCAACAAAGTTTCAACTAAAAGTGAATAAATCTAGGAACTCCTCTAAGGTAGAATATGGAATATAAAAAGCTATCCAATTTTTCTCCCTTGTTGAGAATCCTACAGGCACTACACCAGTTGGTTAGCTTCATTTCTCTGTCTAACCAGTAACCACAACCATCCCAAAGGTTGATGCCAAACCCAGAACCAAAGGCAGATATAATTTGTCAAGATGGATGGAAAAGATTGAGGTAACCCGAGAACATCTGGAGTCACATCACTATCAAATTACGTATACATTGCAGATGAACTCCAGAACAAAAATTGGCAAGTTTAAAAGGTTTAATTTATGCAGAAAGAGATCCTGCATGGCATGCATAACAGCTAACAGGGTTATAAAATATAGAGAATAGAAGAATACATTATAAGCATAAAGTAACACAAAATAGGAGACTACATATTTTTAAGGGAATAAATCCAAAAGAAAAATGCGGCCAAATATCTCACCATCATGGTCAAATACCACCTGCTTAGGAAAAGAAAAATGATGAGCCAACTTTTATAATTAAAAAAGAAAAAAAGATATTAAAAGGAAGTCCAAAAGAATAAGGAAAACCCATTAAGATAATATAAGCAAAGTCTGAAAGAAGGTGAAAATGATAAAGAGATATCTTTTTTTTTTTTTAAGGATAAAAAAAAAAAAAAAAAAAAACTATATGCAAAACAGGAATCCTTTAACAAAACAAACATTCTAATAAAGCAACTCTTTGGGAGATAAACAACTACATGTTTATGCAACCATGCATCAACTTGTGAGCGAGCGCGCACACACACACGCACATAATAGAAAGAAATCATGCCGCCACATGGGAAGGAATAAATTCCAAGACATCAATTATCTGCAAGAACAAGAACAATGAGAAATGTCTTAGACCTACTATTCAATAAAAATTGAAAAGATAATAGGGTTCATCAACAAAACAAATGAAAATGCTGCCATTGTATTTCTTGGGCTCCATAATCCTTCAACTAAACATACTTGGTACGATACTTAAGAAAAATAAGTTGAGTCTCCCAACATCTACATATCTCCATTTACCATACCTTCTTTTGTGACTAATAGAATAAAAGGGTTACAGCCTAATTTCTTTTAGAGAGGGCAGCGTGATGAGTTAATTCCATCTTGTGGATTGGAATTTTATGTGCTCTCCAATAAGAAATGGAGGCTTCAGGGTAAGAAAATTGGGCACCTTCAACCAAGCCCTGTTGGGCAAATGGATTGTGGAGGTAGGTCATTGAAGAGGATTGATGAAGCAAATTGGTGTTGCATGTGTAGGCTTGGTGGTGAGTCCGTGGACATATTTGTTTTTGCACTGTGATACTGCATATGCTCTGCAGACTTATATTTTCTTTTGTATTAGGAGTCCAGTGGGTCTTGCCAACAAGTGTTAGTGATCTTTTGTTTAGTTGGAGGAGTTGGTTTGGCAAGAACGCTTCTTGCTTCTTTTGTTTGGAATGTAGCCATTCTAGGACATCATAGAGGAAGAGGAGTCATTGCACTTTGATGATGAGGAAAACTTGGCGATTCAATTGATAACGTGTTTCACTACATCATTATATAAGCAGTCTTCTGCTTTAAGTTCTAGAGCTACTCTCTTTTTTCTTTTCTTTTTGTAGATTAAACTAATTCTCTCTCATTTCATTTGTAATTCTTTAGGATACCTTATGTATACATGCTGTGTACATGAGGTAAATCCTCATTTTCAATAAAAGTTTATTACTTATCAAATATATATATATATATATATATATATATAAACACATACATATTCAGGCTCAGCAGAAGATTTTCAGGGTAACACAGCGCATATTGGATACTCAAATTTCTAATAGGAAAGAGAAAAGAACAAAATTACGTGTTTGCCACTAGATTTCATATTAAGAGAAAATATAACTCTAACAAGGATCTGAAGGAAAAGGAGTTACACCAGGTCAATGCTTTAATAAAGTCATTTCAAGCACAGTAGAAGAAACAAACTGAAAGAAAATCTATAAACCCAGTATAAACATTACTTACAAGAGATAAAGCTGAAAAAATAGTTAAAACCCAATCTCCATTTCTATCAGCATGTGATAGATGGCCATGGTGCAATTTTGCTACTCTCGATCAAAAGAAAATGAAATAATGGTAAGTAGAATTATATTATAGTCAACAATAAAAAGGAAGAAAACACATTTTCATTATACTATGCTAACATTAGTTGCATAGTATGTTACATAGGAAGTTTTTATTTTTTTATTTTTTATTTTATTTTATTTTTTGTAAAATTATGAATTGCTAAGTTACACATACACACACCCAATGGGTCCTGAACCCATGACCTCACCCAAAAGGAAATCTCTAAGACTTCAGAAAACAGGACAAGTCAAATGGTGAAGTTTCTCCCTTTTGTACAAATGAATGGAAAAACTAGTCGAGCTTTAGGCTGGGACAACACTTCAGCTCTACCAAATTGGAACAAGATGAATTTCACTACTGTCTTATGAAGGTTCAAAATTGGCCCATGCAATCAAAGGTTAAAAACTTATTCAACTTCTAAATAACTTAGTTTCCACCAAAGTACAGGAAAAATAATAGCTCAAACCTTTTTATTTTCTGATGAAATAACTCAAATAAGTGCTAGGAACACTGAGCAATTTCCCCTTTTTTTTAATTAATGGATTTAGGAAGCAACTTCAGATAATAATAAGTGAAGATTACCAATGGCCATTACTGTAAATTTCGAATGGTCCATTGGCTATTTCACATGATATTTGAGACAATTATGGTGACTGGACAACCAGTCCAAACAGAATAGTTCTCTTTAAAGCCCCAAATATTCTAATAACTTTATCCTGACAGCAGATAACACCATCATCATTTATGAACCATATATGCAGTCAATTACCTAATTGTTAGATATAACCACTGTCATATATGCAGTCAATTACCTAATTGTGGTCTTGTTCGTGGTTTTCATGTGGGGCCAATTAACTCTATTGGGGTACGCATTTCACACTTGGTGTTTGCAGATGATACCATCTTGTTTTGTGATGCTTCTAAAGATCAGTTGTTGTCCATTAGGCTGGCTTTGACTTGCTTTCAAGCATTTACTGGTTTGAAAGTAAATGTGGGGAAGAGTGAGTTTGTTCCGATTGGGAGGTTGGAAATATAGGTGCTTTGGCTACCATACTTCGATGTAGGGTGGGTAGTCTACCTAAGAAATACTTGGGAACGCCGTTGGGTACTCCATATAAAATAGCATCTGTTTGGAATTCTATTTTGGAGAGGATGGAGAAGAAACTCTCAGGTTGGAAGCGTCTTTATTTATCGAAGGGTGGTAGAAGAGTACTCTTTCAAGTCTTCCTACATACTACCTATCCTTATTTACCATCCCTATAGCTGTGGCTGATAAGTTGGAGCGTATTCAAAGAAACTTTTTATGGGGGTCTTCAAAGGAGTGTTTCAAATATCCTTTGGTGGCCTGGGAGAAGGTGTGTTCGCTGTTAGAGATGGGTGGTTTGGGGATTAGTAAGTTAGTGCATTTCAATCAAAGCCTTGTTAGGGAAATAGTTATGGAGGTTTGGACAAGAAGGCACCCATCTTTGGTGGAGGGTTGTTGCAACTAAATATGGAGAGGGTCAAGGGGGGTAGAATACTAAAGTATGTAGAAGGGGCCACAGGTGTGGTATTCACGATGGATGGGAGAGTTTCTCCAAACATGTGGCCCTAGTGGTAGGTGATGGCTCTCGTATTCTTTTTTGGTATGATAAGTGAGTTGGGGATAACTCACTTAAAATGCTCTATCCTTAGTTGTATGCGTGTTCAAATGACAAAGAAGCTTGCATTTATGATATTCTATGCTATCAGAAGGGTGGAGATGATAGAATTTGGAATTTGAGATTTTATAGGGATTTTCATGAAAGGGAATTAAAGGCTGTCTTCTCTTTCCTTGAGTTCATTCAATCTCGGATTCCTAGGGGTGTTGGGTGTGATATTTCTTATTGGCGCCTCAATGGGAATGGCAAGTTTGATATTCAGTCCTATTACAATAAGATTCAGGGTGCATCTATCTCCAATTTTCCTTGGAAGGATGTTTGGAAAGTTAAGATTCCTAAGAGGACGGCATTTTTTTTGTGGACAACAGTTCATGGGTGGATCCTTACCTTGGATAATCTTATGCTTTGGGGGGACTCTTTGGCGAATCAATGTTGTATGTGCTATTGTAATGAGGAATATGTGGATCATCTCCTCCTCCATTGTCCTGTAGCTCACTCGTTGTGGGTGCATATGCTTCAGTTTTTTAGGATCCAAAAGGTCATGCCAGACTTCGTGGAAAGCTTGGTGTTTTGTTGGAGCTATTGGCTGGGAAAAATTAATTCAAACATTTGGAAGTTGGTTCCTGGCTATTTGATGTGGATTGTTTGGACCAAAAGAAATCAACGCTCTTTTGAGGATATTGAGAAATCACTAGTTCAATTACAAGCACTATGCCAGAAGACTCTATGTGATTGGTCTAGGTGTTGGGGCTCCTCAAATTGTTCTTCTATCATTGAGTTTCTTTCTTGTCTTAGTATTGCACCTTAAGTTTTTTTCCCTTGTTTTTTGCTTTTTCTTGTGTTTACCATCATGAACACCTTGTATTTGCTTTCTTCATTTTTTCATCTTGATTAATATACTTCTTAGTACCTATATATATATATAAAAATACACCCCCATTTCATATGCACTGTAAAGCATATACTATAAATTAGCTTAGCTACATAACCATAAACACATAGCCTGAAACTCAAGCACTCTTTTCAATATTTTGGATGAAGTTGTCCAAGTTCCTTATTTATTTATTTATTTTTGATAGGTAATAAGACTTTTATTGAAAAAAAATTGAACATCATGTTCACGATGATGAACACTCTAAACAAGAAGCAGATACAATATAATCAAGAACTAAAGGAAATAGAGACTAAAAATTCAGATAAATAAATACAATTCATACACCCCCAAATACGAGCCCAATGAAACAGAGTACCAAAGAATAGAGATTTTAGATGATCTAATGTTCTCTCCTTGTCTTCAAAGTGTGGGTATTGCGTTTCTGTCACACTAACCACATTAAACATGCCAAGACCATACTCCAAATGGTTGAAAGATGCTTTCCAAACCAGTTTCTCCACATAAAGAAAAAAGAGCTAACTGACCTCGGCATTACCCATTGGATCCCAAACATTGCAAAAGCTTCGCACCATAAGGCGTGAGAAAACTTACAGTGAAGAAGAAGGTGATCTACTAATTCCCCATCACAGTAGCATAAATAGCACCTATTAACTAGAGACCGACCTCCCTTGACAAGATTATCAATGGTGAGTATCTCATCATTAGCTGCTGTCCATAAGAACAAAGACACCCGTTTAGGCACCTTTGCACACCAAATGCACTCCCAAGGAAATTCATCAGTGTTAGGACCAGATAATAGCTTATAAAAAGAGCGCACATCAAATACCCTAGACGTAGTCAATCTCCAAATCAGGTGATCATCCCCCTCACCCCTTGGCATAGAGGAATAAATAAGCTCAAAAAAGGAATAAATAGTGTCTGCCTCCCAATCCTGAGGACCGTGTCGGAAAAGTAAATTCCAACTCCTACTACCTCTTTCGGAAGTAGATAATACCAAGTAAAAACCCATGCTTCTTTAGATAGAGAGCAAGCAAACATAGCAGGAAAGAGTTCCTTCAAAGGAATAGGCCCACACCATGGATCATGCCAAAAACTTACACGGCAACCCTCCCCCACATTATACAGAATCTGACTAAAGAACTTCTCCGGTCCTTCCTTAATACTCCTTCACATCCCACACCCATAAGAACGTCTTACCACTCTAGTGCACCGGCCTCCTCTCCCCTCACCATATTTGGCTACTATAACCTGACACCATAATATGTTTCTTTCTTTCCCAAAACACCACAACCTTGTTAAACAACCCAATCCTCTAGATCCCCAAACCACCACTATCGGCTGGCAAACAGACCTTATCCCAGGCAACTAAAGGATGTTTAAAAACATCCTCTAATGCCCCCAAAGGAAATTCCTCTGAGTCTTTTCTATTCTAGCTACCACAGCCTGAGGGATAGTAAACAAAGACAACAAGTAGGTGTGAAGGCCTGAGAGAGTACTTTTTAACAAAGTAAGCCTGCCACCTTTTGACAAATAAAGTCTTTCCCAACCAAATAGCCTTTTCTCCATCTTTTCTATAATAGGATTCCATATCGACGCATCCTTATAATGGGCCCTGAGAGGCATGCCCAAATATCTCATAGGCAGTGTACCCACCTTGCAACATAGGGTACGGGCCAAAGCATTCAAATTCCCAACATCACTAACAAGAGCAATCTCACTCTTGCCTACATTAACTTTCAGGCCCATAATAGCTTCAAAGTAGATCAGTACCATCTAGATGTATAATAATTGCTCCCTAGAAGCATCACAAAACAAAATAGTATCGTCAGCAAAAAGAAGATGAGAGATATGCACACCCCCTTGTCTATGGGACCCCGCTTCAAAACCACAAAGAAAACCACCATTTTCCGTTCTCTTCAACAGTCTACTCAAAACTTCCATAACCAAAAGGAATAATAGAGGAGACAAAGGATCTCCTTGGCGAATACCATGAGAACTACCCAAAAAACCAGTAGGAAACCCATTGACCAAAATTGAGAATTTAACTGTAGCGATAAATGCCTTAATCCATCTACTCCACCTCGCCCCAAATCCCATCCTTTCCATAAGGTAAAATAAGGCATTCCCGTTCACATGATCATAAGCCTTCCCAATGTCCAACTTAACTACAAAACCTGGAGTGCCACTCTTCAACCTGCTATCTAAGCATTCATTAGCAATTAGAACCGAATCAAGAATCTATCTTCCTCCCACAAAAGAATTCTGAGAATTGCATATCAGTTTATCCAAAACCCCTCGGAGTCAATGACCCAACACCTTAGCCAAAAGCTTGTAAAGGCTGCCCATAAGACTAATAGGACGAAAGTCTTTAATATTGACCACATTAGACTTCTTGGGGATCAAACATAGAAAAGTGGCATTAAGAGATTTCTCAAAAACACATTGGCTATGAAAATCCTTGAAGAACACCATGACATCCCCTTCTAAAACACTCCAACACTTCTAAAAGAAAGCCATAGTAAACCCATCTGGCTTAGGGGCCTTATCACCTTCCGCCTCCTTAAGAGCCTCAATAATCTCCTCCTTCTCAAACTCCCTCTCCAACATAGACCTCTCAGTTTTGTCTAGACAAGCGAACTCTAACCCATTAATAGTAGGCCTCCAAGCTTCCAGTTCTTGATATGATTTCTTATAAAAATCCACCACCTGATCTATAACATCTGACTCATCCTCATAATGAATGCCATCCACCTCCACTTCCCTAATTTGATTGGTTTGCCTGTGGGAATTGGTAATTCTATGAAAGAACCGTGTGTTGTTATCACCTTCTTTAATAAAAAGAGCCTTGGACTTTTGCCTCCAAGAAATCTCTTTCAAAGAAGCTAAAAAATCTATATCAGATTTAACCACCAACCTTCTAGCCTTGTCCTTTTGAGTCAACACCTGCATCTCTTCTCTCATGTCAATGTCTAAAAGCTCAGTTAGCAAACTCTTTTTTCTAAAAGCTACATCTCCAAAAACATGCTTGTTCCATTGCTTCAAATCCCCTTTAAGGGCCTTCAACTTACAAGCTAGAACATAACTAGGAGGCCCCACGAAGTGATAACCATTCCACCAAAGCCAAACCTCATCCACAAAACCCTCCACCTTTAGCCACATATTTTCAAATCATGCCACCCGCCTCCACTAGTAGAGGACAATGATCCGACACCACCCTAGGGAGGGTCCTATGAGTCACATCTAAGAAATGCTCCTCCCAATCAGCTGACATCATAACTCTGTCAATTTTGGACATTGAAGGAAAATCAGAATCTCGAAACCAAGTATATTCACCTCCCACCAAAGGCAAATCCACCGGCAAATGTTTTGCAATAAAATCCGAAAATTTATACATAGCTGGACTAAAAGAATTACAGCCAAGTCCCTTAGCTGGGTATCTGATAACATTGAAATCACCAAACAAACACCAAGCCCCAACCCACCATGATCTCATAGAGTCCAATTCTGCCCACATTGCATCCCTAAGGCTTCCGTCAGTTGGTCCGTACACCCCTGAACAGATCCATTCAAAGTCATTTGACACTTCTTTTAATAAAACTAAATCTGAAAAACTTCCAACCATAGAATCAACTTTCTCAAAAACCCTTCTATCCCACATCAAAATTACACCCCCAGCTGTATGCAAGGCATCTAAGGCCCCCCAATCTACAAAAGGGCTACCCTAAAGATTTTTTACAATGGTAGGGCTGGTACTATCTAGTTTAGATTCTTAAAGACATACAATATCACACTTCCACTCCCTTAAAAGATTCTTCACAACATCTCTCTTATGAGAATTATTCAATCCCCTCACATTCCAACACAAAAGTTTCAAATTCATTGACCAATAGATGAACCCAAACCAGAGGATGTCAAATTGCCTCTTGTACTTCTACTAGAATGCCCGTTGTAATTAATAAGAAAAAATCAAATTCCTTAATTCCATCATACCTTTTTGGGTAGAGTTGCTTGCCTGACGAGTTGTAGCAACAATCGCTTGCTGCTCCCAAACCCTCTCAAGTTTCTGGAAAAAATAATACACTATCTCTCGCAATAAGCAATGGGGAATCCCACAAAAGTACCAAAAACTTTGATCATCATTCTCACCCCATTATGAAGGCTCCAATTCCTCCTTCATGGAAGACCCATTTGAATCATCTTCCAAAGTGACAAGATCATGAACACCATTTGGGTCCCACAAATCCAAAGGTGTAATGTCCACAAAATTAAAAGCTTCCTCACCCTTATCCGAAGACAAAGAGTCATCCTAAACTAGACTAGGAATCTTAGAATCAGTCAAACCACAACCCACCTCAGTTACATGAAAAGACAAGTCTGAACCCACCAAAAATTGGCGCTGAACCATATCTGGACACCCAAAATCTTCAGCAATTGTCGAACAAACACCAATAGGTGGATCGGTGGCCAAAAACCCAGCCCCTTGGTCAGCGGTTTGCTCTGCGGCAATAGGGGAGTGGACCGGTTCACCGTTGGTGCTCAAAGCCACCCTCACAATTGTACTTAGGGGTGTGCATGGTCGGGTTGAGGGAATTTTTTGACCCAACTTATCATAGTGGGTCAAAAAAAATTCAACCCAATCCAACCCATCATATTTGTTCAACCCAACCCACATGAGTCGGATTGGGTTAGGTTAAACCTATGAGTTGGATAATTTTTTTTATTACTATTATTATTAAATTGAGCAAAAAATATATATTACATTTGCCATTTGAGTTGATAAACAAAATATACATTAATATATAAACTAATATTCCAACTTAGTTGTAAACAAAATATGTTTAAGTATCCAACTGAGTTGATAAACAAAATATAAATGAACTAGTATCCTAATTCATTTATAAACAAAATATACATGAGTTCCTAACTCAATTATAAACAAAATATATCTAAAATTTAAATTTTTTTTTATTAATTATATAATATATTTAAATATATATTAAAAGAACTAATAGGATTTTATATTATATATGATAGTAGGAATCAAGGAAGTGCTCTATAACTGGTTTTTTTTTTTAAATTTATTAAATATATTATATATTTTAAACATATATTAAAATATGGGTGGATCAGGTCGGGTTTGGTGGGTTTGTAATTTTATGACCCAAACCCAATACGACCCACTATAAAAAAAAAATTTTGTAACCTAACCCAACTCACCAAGCCCTAAAAACCGACCCAACCCGGGTCGGGTTTGACGGGTTGGCGGGTTTTCTGCACACCCCTAATTGTACCATGAGTACCCGGTTCTGTATCGAGGGAACCGGCCACTGAAACATGGTAATTGGGCTTCGTGGCGGCGGTGTAAGGGCAACCCAGTCCCTCGCCAGAGCTTGGGATCTCTCCTTCCACTCCCTCGTGTGTCCCCAACCCTTCCCCAGTCTCCCACACAGTAGATCGCATGTTATCATCCTCGTTGCCGACACGTGACTGTCTTGGAAGGACAATCATGGGCTGGCAAGACCCTTTCTCACGGGTTGCTGTGTGTTGGGCTTGAACTTGAGAAAGCGCACTTACAATGGGCTGTGTTTTACCCCAAGAAACAGCCTGCTTACCCTCACCCACCAAATCAACCAATATTTTTAAATTAAAATGGGCCTGGGTCCATTTCAGGTGATTTGCACGTACAGGTCTGCTAGCTGTTGACACACTAGCGCTAGCTGACTTTTTGGTAAAATCAAATCCCCCCAACGTCTTAGGCTGATTAATCTGATCAGTTATATTTGGAAACTGCTTCACAAAACATAAATCACTCCCTTTATTTTCGTGGCCTTTTAATTTTTTCCAAACTTGAGACTTTTGCATGTCAACTGCTTTTTCAAACTCACCATCTCCGGCCACCACCTTTTTCTCTAGCCCAGAGGTGGTCTTTCCCAAAAAATGGTCACGTAATCTCGTTCCAAACAAAGCCCAACCACCTATCTTGGTCCCCTTTGGAACCCGTAGGCAACCCCGTCTTGCACCATTGTGGTACTCAGAGATTTCCATAAATAAGCCACCCTTGTTTGATCTACTGGTAATCTCCAAAAGTTTAGAATTCTCACGTAAATGTTTGAAAAAGTGTTGTTTTCGAAAATTCCAATGATAAAGATCTGCCAAACAAGCAATAATCCAATCTAAACTCACACGACCCACCCTAATTGACTTGTGGAACTTACCCCGACGTTCATGAATAGCATAAGAATCTATTTTACCACCATCGAAAGCTAAAGAAAAAGCCTTTGAATCAATTCGAAAGACTGCTGAAGACCTCTCTAACTCCCCTGATTGTGATTTAGGCTTGGGCTGTGAGGATAGAGGTTTGGGTGGCTGTGTGGGATTAACATGTGGGGTAGGTTTAGGCTGAAGGGTTGAGGGGTGTGAAAGGTGTTGAGGATAGGAAACTTTAGGTATAGGTATTGCAGGGAGTGGTGGTTGAGGTACCTGACCAAATGTCGGCCAAAAGAATTGTGATGGTGTAAAAGGTAAAAAAGGGCCAAAAGGTAGAGGAGGGTGATATGGGTGGTAAGGATGGAAAGTTGGTGGTGGTAGTCGTTGTGTATATGGAGAATGAAGTTGGACAGGTTGTGGTGGAGGGGGTTGTGTATGTGGTGGTGGTGAGGTAGGGCGAGGAGGCAGAGAAGTCATCCTAATAATTTGTATCCAAGTTCCTTATTTTTTAGATAGGTAAGAATAATTTTATTAAAAAAAGACTACTTCAAAAACAATAAGTATGAAGAAGCCTAAAGATTTACAAAGAAAAATTATGTACAAAAAGACCTCTAAAAACACCGCAGTGGAATCACAATTCATAAAGCCCCCATGTATGAAACCAATCAAATAAGGAGTTGGAAAAAGCTGCTAGTAATTTACTCCCCATACACTCCACATTTTCAAATTTAAGCACAAAGTAACCATGCTTCAAATAATCCTAGTTCATGCAGTAAAATAAAATTACTAAATATAAGAACCCATCATCCCGCACAAGTATGCTAAATCTAGTCCAAAAGACATAAGAAGCAAGACAAAAGTTTCAACTTTGTCCTAAGTCAATGAGATCTAGCTCAAATAACACCTCCTCCCCTTGTAAGAGCAAGGTGGAGAGCAAGGTGGAGAGCAAGATCATCGGTTCAAGACGCACTGAATGTGTGTAATTACTAATAATAAAAAATAAAAGGTTCAGACTTTGTCCTATATAAAAATCATTTGATATAAGCCAAGAGGAAATTTCATGACATACATAAAAGCTTGTGGTAAGCCCGGTAGATGATTGATGTGCTAACAATGAGCATTACTCTACCATCTGAAGGATTAGTATTCAGTGCCCTTTCTTCACACTTGGCTAAATTAAGCAGTGCATCTTGACGCAGTATATCAGAAGGAATGATTACATTATTAAGAGAAGTTGCATTTGCAACACCAGTTAGAGACGACTTTGCATTATTGGATAAATTACAATAGCCCTGAAAACACAAGAATTGGGTACCAAAATGAGATGAATGAATGACAAACACAACATTTAAAATATCTTGTCTGTGCTCTAAAAATGAAAATTTCCCTAAAATTTGTAATGTCATATATCCATTGTTGAAACCGCCAATCCTAAGGAAGAAAGCTTGTTATATTTCAGAGAATCTAAAATTTGTAATTAACTCAACCCTACATGTCGAAAATTGGCTCTATATGTTCATAACACAGCAATTTCTTACACAAGTTCCAACATTCACTCAACTACCTAACATATAAAATCTGGTACATTTCTTAAGCAATCCTCTTTAGTGGTTTAACTGAAACCTGCTGTTTGGTTGCCGAGAAACTGAGGGAAAATTAGAATTCTAATATTTTTCAGTTGTGTGCTGGCGAAAATCCCAACCAAAAAGTAAGCCAGAAGTTCGTAACAGCCACTGAGTGAGTGAAATTCTTAGGGTTTGTTTTCTGGAGTCAAAAAACACTAGAAAACCCTGATGTTGTTTTCTATGTTATTTTCTCGGTAACCAAACGGAGAACAAGTGAAAAATCAAATTTTGAGAGAGAGAGAGAGAGTTTATTTTCTCTAACCTGATTTCGGCAAAGCTCTGAGTGTGTGAAGTATGAAGGACAATCGCCCGCGAAAACAAAATTTATGAGTTTGGGATTAGACTTCAGAGATAAAAATGTGGGAATTTGGATAGCTGCTCTGCGTTGCTTGATCTTCCATGGATGTTTTCTCATGCCACTATGATCATAACACGTGGGTCTACCTGCTGGCCCCCACAAATTTTTTATTTTTTTTTTCTTTTATACATTCAATTGGGAGTGTGCAATTTGAAAATTTGAAGAAATGTTTGTTACGTGTGTTTAAATAACAGTTTTTAGTTTTTTTAAAAATATGGGTAGTTGAAAAAGTGTGTGAAAATACGTGTAACGTTATTTAAAAATTGAAAACATGTGTTTAAAATAATGTACCAAACAGGACGTGAATGTCTCCATCACAGGTCTCAAATTTTGGCCGAATCCTTATGCCTTTTGTAAAATGATATTGCTAATTTTTATAAATCAACCTATTTGATTTAATTATTGGACTACTTATTATGAGGTCACATCATTCAAAAAAAAAAAAAAACAAATTCAAACCCTACTAGTCGGGAAATTATAAGGTCTTTATGGTGGACAAGTGACGTGGTCCACCATTCCACTAAAACACTTTCATCTGTTTAAAATTACTGAGTTAAAAGAAATTTTTAAACAAAAACTAATTACTGACATAGCAATTTTAAACAAGTAGAATCTTTTAGTGGAATAGTGGACAAGTGATATGGTCCACCAGAATACTGTATAATTCCTACTACTATCTCTAGGTTTGGATTTTCAAAAATAAAAAAACCCTACTACTATAAGAGACATCTGAAAGCAAACAAGACCTTATTTAGACTTTTAAATTGAAAGCAATAATAAAAAGAAAATTTACTATAAATAACAAAAGACTAATTAAAGGCTTGAATAAAGGAATTTTCCTTAAAAACAACCTAGGTCATAGTTGTAAGGCAATGATTTTTGATCCTCGCAACAATTAATTACTTTTCAAGTTACTGAATTTCATCTAATTTCATTGTTGGCTTCAATAACATATTGATTTTCAACGGTATTTCTATTCAAGGAAAGTTTGTGACATAAAATGAAGTACAAGTCAGCAAATGCTTAAATATGCATTTTTTTTTTTGAATGACTTATATATGCAAATTACAAACATAACACAAGAATGTGAAATCAACCAAAAACTTACTAGTAGCTTTGCCATTTAGTAGCTATATATAAGGTATCCTCTTCCCAAAAAAAAAGGGTATCCTCTTACTTTGATACCAATCCAAACTAAGAGGATCAAAACGTATTTTAACTAAAGTAAAAAAATAAAAAAAAAATAAAATTGTAGAATTTTATATGACTCCCACATACGGAATGATGCATTTAGGAATGATGCATTTAGGAATAAACGCAATTAGTTATAAATGAAACATTTAATCTAGTTTCAATATCAATATTTGTTTTTAAATCTTTGCCAATAATGAAAAAACCTTGTAAGGATATCATTAGGTGAGGTACATACTTGGTTTAATCTATTCATATACTTAATTTTACTTCTTAACATAACTTCTTTTTATTTTTTATTTTTTAATTCACCACAAGAATTGTTGAATTAATCATGTCATAATCGTAGACATAGCAAAACGAGTTCGAATTTGCTGACTCGACCTGAAAAATACTTGATTTGGACTCAAATTTTTTGACCTGAAGTAAAATGGGTTTGAATTATGACCCGACCATATTTTTTTGTGGGTCAACCCGACCTGACAAACCGGTGACTAGACCTTTTTTTTAAAAAAAAATTACCCTAAAAAATATTTAGACTACGCCCTAGGTGCTAGGTGCATAAAGCACAAAGCATGGCTAACTGGCAGCCTACTGTCTAACCAGTAGCTAATAAGAGTCATATGACAAGTTAACAACCCATTTATTAAAAAAAAATGTTAGAATGAAAAGAAAACTAAAAACAAGTAAACAAAGCAAGACATTTGATTTGACTATATACTAATCTAAGTTACTAACACAATAACACTACTTGTCTACTTACACAAAGTGACAAAACAAGTTGAAGCTACTAAAAAAAAAAAAAAAAAAAAAGAGTCCAAACAAGCAAACCTAACACCTAATCTTTTGACCACGCCTAAGCCTCCACTGCTCCACAGTTTTTTTTTTTTTTTTTTTTTTTTTTTTTTTTTTGGGAATGATACTTTTAGTGGTTTAAACTTAAAATATATACTTTTTGGTACTCCTTAAGATGTATCTCTCTTTGAAGTTATAAATTTGTAATTACAAGTATTTTGGCAATGAGTTATTAACATTGAAGACTTCTTCATCATGAATTCATGACTATAGAGAATTTTAGTCATACTCAAAATTGTTAGAATTTGAAGGATATTAACAAGTGGCAATAGGGGCAATCCATTTTTTTGATTGATTTTATTTATTCTCTCTAAAAAGGTTGCCATTGATTTGTTTTTGTAATTAAGAAAAAAATTCATTTGAAAAATACGGGTCAACTTGACCTAACCCAACTCGAAACTTGATTAACTGACCTGAACCCGATCTGATCTCCATTTGCTATGTCTACATAAACGTACTGTTTAAGACATCAACAAGTATGAGGTGAAGTCTTTTGGGCTCTATTCTTGCTAATCTCATACGAGACACCAAAGACTTGTTAAACCACTAGTCATTCCTCATGTAAGGCACCTTTGAGCAAAAGCCACCAAACTCTTTGCATGACACTTTTTAGTTTCTTTGAATGGCACTTAAATTTTTAAGAAAAAGGACTTTTGTTCACCAGAGAAACTAACCAAAACGTCAAAAGTGACTTGGTATAAGACTCACACATATATAGAGAAATTTGTCAAAATATTAACGTGAGTGGTGTGATTAGTTAAGTGTTGACGTCTCATAAGAGATACTATAATATTATTGGACCTAAGCTCATTACTTTAAGCTTCTAGGTTAAGTGACATCTTTTTGTATATGGTTGGTTGGGATAATTTTAGGGATATAAAATAGAGAGGAGAAAATAAATGAGATTTTGGATAGGAGGGGAAAGGGTAGGGGATTTTGGTAGGGTCTAGTTGTTTACTCCCTGAACCCACCAAAATCCAGCCCCACAATTGGGGAGAAAATATGAAGAGGAGAGGGGTTTGAAGGGAAATTACTCATCTACCCCTTTGGACTCTCTTGCTATTTTGTGCATTAACTTTCCTTCTTTTATTTTTATTTTTTAAGGTTAAACCCTTTTTTTTTTTTGAATAGTTAAGGTTAAACCGTTTATTTATTTTTAACGGTGGCCTTTTTCCCTTATAATATACATTTGTATATATTACAAGGGAACTGTGACCAAGTGACACTAAGGCATTAAGAAAATAAATACACATTCTTCCACAGAATATTTCAAGATCATGAACACAAAGATTCTACGAATTATGAAAAAAAAAGAAGAGACTTCAATAGGAACTGTCGCCAGAATTTGTGATTTGCTGGGTTGTCCACATTCTCTAAACAGAAATTCATAAATTTCTTATTCTTGTTTGATCCTGCCACGGCCATCTCTTGCTCCTGATTAAGGGAGCTGAACAACTGATAGTCTGATAGTGTCAAAAAGGGATAAGTCAACCTTAAAGCTTGTAAATTCTTGTATTACAAATCCTCGTCACTAATCACAGTGAAACGAGCTTGAAGACGTGAATATAATGAGCTATCTTGCCATTCTAATTCTTCCCACCAATCTTTCTCGGCTTTAATCTCTTTTATGGTTTGAATTAAATTGGAGTCGATGCCAAGCTTCTTCAACATAGGGCAATCATAGAAGCTAATGTTTTCTAATGGGGGCCATGCACCTTACATAATGTTAACCAAGTTGGGTAGAGAGTGAAGCTTTAATCTTTTCAAGCTAGGGAGTGTACCACCATCAGAACCATCTTCTTAATAGCTGAACAACCTTCAACTGTCAATTCCTCTAAGTTAGAGAAACACTGGAGCATGGAGCTTGCAAAAGCAAATTCCAAATTGGGGCATGTATATACTGTCAATACTCTTAGCTTAGCGAAGCTTCCCTGTGGTATCATTTCTTTACAAATCTTCCTCAAGTCTGGCAGAGAATTAATGGTTAGGTGCTCCAGAATCGGAAACACAGCATCAGAAAGTTCCGTGTCAGCAACAATTTCTTGAATCTCAGGACATTCCCTCATTACATATAATCTCAGTCCATTGAAATTACCAGGTCCAAACTCTGAAAGGCTGAGAACATTGATATGATGATCTAGACAGAACGCAGAAGTGCGAGTTAATACTTCTAGCACTGCATTTGGTATCATCTCACCATTCACAAACCTCAAGCATTGACCCCATTGAACATAATCTAATTCCAGATTGTCCACATTTTGAGATGCAAAGCGTTTCACATCATGGCCAACTACAAATTTGAATTCAGTTAAACCCCCAATTTTCCATGTCGCGCTCGTTTGGAGAAAGAGTTCCAAGAAACTCTACTTTTGGGAAATAGCAACAAAAAGTAGTCAAATTTGTCAAGTTGCTCACCTCATCTATTACAAATTTCACGTTCTCATTCCACCTCATATCTCCTGGGTACACATCAAATACTTAGTGTTTCCAATTCACTGAGATTCCTTATTACAACATGTGAAAGCAATTCAGGAGGCAGGTTATCATATTCACTCCGGTTGATAGAGCCATAAAATGATACCTTCAAGTGCCTTAGATAAGCCAGTTTAGAAATCTCATTTGATAATTTGTTAAGCTTAGTTCCTTGGAGATCAAGAACCACAAGTCGTCTCAAAGATCCAACCTCAGATGGTAGCTGAACCAGACGTTCACAATCTCTTAACATAAGCACTTCAAGTATTGTAAGCTTACAAATTGTATTTGGCAAGAATTTGATCCTGGTTTAGATAGGTTCAAAATTGTAAGAGAAGGCATTTGTCAAAGAAGGAGGTACGTATCACTATTAGATTATGATTTCTTCGGAGGAACAATGCCAAAAGTCTCGGGCAATTGGGTCTCTCTGGTAGGCTGGTTAGCTCATTGTCCATAAAAAAAATCATCTTGGCTTCTTCCCATTCCTCTTTTAACGGCAGCTCAATCAAATCTGCCCCAGCCCTTGATAAGAACCGATGATATTCAAGAATCGGCAGTCTATTTCCCATGTGTGATAGCTGAGTCATTTTTGAATGACTTCCACACAGAAACTGACAACCTTCGACTTCCAATGATAAGATCCTTGATGCTAAATCCCGAATCAAATAGTGCATTTTGATGGAAAGTCCGACTTGCACGCTCTGCAAAAGAGAGGCTCCTACAAGAATATCTACTATATCACGTCCCCTCTTATAAGAATCTGGCCGATTTCCAGCAACTAAACCTTCTTGAATCCAATAATCTACCAATTCATCTATGCTGATCTCCTGAGCTTCTGGAAATAAGGCACAATATAGGAAGCATCTCTTCACGTCAGGACCCTCCAATCTGTCATAACTGAATTTCAGTTTTTGGATTAGATCTTCATGACCATAGATCCCATGTGTGCTGCACTGTGAAAATTCCTTTGATGCATGCATCCAGGCTAAAGCGTCATTCTCCTTACCCAGTGCCCTTCCTGTAACAATGATCAGCAATGGAAAACCATGGCACTTTTGAACTATAGCTCTAGCAAATTGTTGGATATTTGGAGATTCAATGATCCCACCCACTTGTTCCCGAAACAACTTCCAAGCTTCTTCTGGTAGGAGTCCCTCCATTTGAACCTCTCTATCAGCACCCATGACGTGACACACATTCTGGAATCTTGTTGAAAATATCATCTTGCAACCCTTTTTTAAAGCAGGATCAGGAATACCAATAGCATTTAGATCAATCGGCTCCCAAACATCATCCAGAATCAACAAAAACCGTTGGCTTCTTAGAACTTGAAGCAGTTTCCCTGCAATTTCAAAATCAGTATTGAAGTCTTCTGATGACAATGGTAATTGTCGTAACACTTCATCTTGAAACTTTCTGGTGCTCCAATTTCTTGAGACAGTCACCCAAATAACCACGTCAAACAAGTCTTTTATTTTGGGGTTACTGATCAACGCTTTCAATACACTGGTCCTCCCAATCTCATCACTTCCATTAAAACCGATTCTTCGAGCTGTAACGTCATTCATGTATTCCAAGATCTCCAACGAAGTGCGCTCAATAGACCTGTTGGAACATGTGCTCACTTCAAGCAACAGTTGACTACCAGTCGGACCAATCTCAATTTCATCCTTTCCTGAAGGAAGCACCGTCACTGACATTGGTTCTACTGCAGCTTGTTTGCTTGTACCTGCAGGAGCCAGGAAATTTTTTTTTTCAGGGACCAAGCGAAATATATATAATTTTTTTTTTTTTTTTTTTTTTAGAATTCTAACCCGGAGAGTTGGATAAATTATACTACATACAATATACTCTTTAAAAAAAAAAAAATCCATTAAAACATTAGTAAGAACTAGAAAGAAAAAAAAAAGTCATAGATGATATGGATTAGATGACAATTGCACGAGAATTAGTGTCTCCAATAAATTGGGAGTAAGGTTGCATACTATGACCTCTCCTAGGATCTTGTAAAAGTGGGAGTTTTATTCATTGGGTGCAACCTTTTTTAGATGACAAATGCAATATGAATTTCTAACTCTTGACCACAAAATATGTAATTGTCCTTTATTCTTTAAAGAAAAAAAAAATTGCGTTCATATTTCTAATTCTCCAAATACAAAAAAAGAAAAAGAAAAAGGCTTGATTATGCGAAATAAAAAAAAGGCTTATATTAAAAGAAAATTTTACTTATCTATTTCTAGGACTAGTAATATATATCTTGAATATGCTTTGATTTAGTGAACTACATATACTATGAGTAATAAGCCAAATAATAATAATAATAATAATAATAATAATAATAATGCATTAATTATTTATATAACTTATTTATTTTAAGAAAATATATATTGAAAACATTTTAATATAATAAGTTATGAATGAAAGAAGAGTAATAAAAGGAAAAAAAGATGTATTAGTCAATTATATAAATAAATGTAGTGTATATATATATATATATATTTGTTTTTATATAAAAATTCTAGTAGAAGTGTAGAACCAGTAGTTAAATGTTATCTCTAAATTTTTATTTTTTATTTTATAAAAAATATAGGAGTGATGGTGGAATTTTACAAAGCTAGGAGATAATAACACCCCTCCCTGTGGGGAAGTGATATCAGGTATTGGGAGTATGTAATGTCTCTCTCAGATAGAGATGGATCCCATACTCTATCCATGTGAGAGGGGGTCACATATGCCCAATAGATGCTATGCTTTTTCCTCCACTGGGGCTCAATTGGTTCCCAACATGCTTTGTCAACTGAAAATTCATCCAACCTTCTTCGATAGGTTGAGAAGGCACAATCTCAATTTCTGTTTCAAGAATGGACATCTTCCCTTTTTTCTCCATAACATCTGTTCCATGTGCAGATAACAACTCTTGTTTTTCAAGAGAAATTGGAGTAGTCTCAGGTTCAGGTAGTTCAACTAATTTTGAGCTCTTCGAAAGGAAGGGTTCCTCTGTAGCTCCTTTACTTGTACCTGATGATAAAAATGTTAGTGAAGTAGAGGGCTCAATTGGTTCCCCAACATGCATTGTAAATTTAGATTTCGTTGTACCTTCTTCAGTTTGGAAACCACCCTCATTCTCTGTTTCTGATCCAGAAATTGACATCCTTTCTGATCCATAAATGGACATCCTTTTTTCTTCAGAAGGAATCTCCAACATAAAGTCGATGTCTGGAAGCTCCACAAGTTTTTGGATGTGGGTCGGATCCAAAAAAGTAAGATCAGTCAAATGTTCCAGAAAATAAAATAAAAAAGTTTTGTTTATGCTTAATAAAAAAGGCTTATATTGTTCTTAAAAAAAAAGGCTTATATTGAAAAAAATTACATATTTATTTCTAGGATCTAGGAATATATATCTTGAATATGATTTGATTTAGTGAATTACATATGATATGAATAATAAGAGAAAAAAAAAGTTTACCAAAAAAAAAAAAAGAATAATAAGAAAAAAAAACTATGCATTAATTATTTATATAAACTGTTTTATTTTTAGGAAATATATATTGAGAAAATTTTAACATAATGAGTTATGAATGACATAAGAATAAAAAAAAAGGGAAAAGAAACATATTAGATGTAGGATTTTTTTAATAATAATTTTAGGGGAACAAATAGTTAACATTTATCTCTAAATTTTTATTTTATAAAAACTATAGGGGTGAGGGTGGAATTTGAAAAGGCTAGGGGGTAGTAATACTCCCTCTCCGAGGGATAAGTATCTCATATATTAGGAATATGTAATGCCCTCTCTCACTTAAAGATTGGATCCCACTCTTGACCCATGAGAGAGAGTATCACACATTTCCGATAGATACTATGTTTTTACTCCCCAAGGGCCTCAATTGGTTTTCCAACATGCTTTATCAATTGAAAATTCACCCGACCTTCTTTTGTAGGTTGAGAAGGCACAATCTCAATTTCTGTTTCAGGAACGGACATCTTCCATTTTTTCTCCATAACCTCTGTTCCTTGCGCAGATAACAACTCTGGTTTTTCAAGGGATGGCTTAGTCACAGGATCAGGTAGTTCAACTAATTTTGAGCTTTCCGAAAGAAGGGGTTCCACTGTAGCTCCTTTAATTGTGCCTGGTGTCGAGACTGCTAGTGGAGTAGGGTGCTCACTTGGCTCCTTAACATGCATTGTCAAATTTACCTGAAACTTCTCAAGGCATTGAAGGTTGTGCAGTGCATCTGGCAATGTACTCAGTTTGTGACAGTCACATATAGAGAGTGATCGGAGAGAAGGGCAGAAGGGCCATACATGCTCATGTGGCAAGATTGACTCCAAATCAGCACAATCCCGAATACTCAAATCCGTGAGACTCCTATTTTTTTGCAAAAAATGCTCTGGCAGACAAGCAAGTTCCGAAATTTCCGTAATCTGGAGGGACGTGAGTGTGGTAAGCTCGCTAATAATCTTTTCAAATGCCGGGCCTCTGATTTTGTTAATAACTATTTTCTTCAGAGACGGAAAATGACATGGAGCACTTGTTAGTTTCTCGCATCCCCAAACTCTCAAATACTCAAGTCTAGGAAATATCATTCCTATTTTTGCTGTTGGTTCTGTCACGCCATTCCATTTTACTAGATTATGCATGCTCTCCAAAAAAAGTTTTTCCAAAGCTGGGAACAACACGGTGCTGCCACTGACACCTCTACTATTACTTGAACCCTCACCATTATAACTGCTGTAAAATTCAGTTCCTATGCATCTCACGTTATCCATTTCCCTTATTTCAAGAACTTTGAGACTGGGTAAATGTCCAAGTGTCGGAATTTTTTCACACTTCTTACAGCAGCTTAAGCAAATCTCCAACAGATGATTGAAAAGTAACAAGCCTCCCCTAATATTATCACTCCCCAATAGCCACGAAGGGAACTTCTCACCATTGAAATGATTAATCTTTAAGCTTTTCAAATTTGGGTGAGGCTGAAGGCCTTCCAGTACATCCTCATCATTGTTGTTGCCTTCCCTTACACGCCCCCTACTCCAATGGAATCCCAATTTGTGTAATTTTGGTTTTTCCGCTAAATTTGCAGTTTTCGCTTCTTCTTTATCTCTCACGTGCTCTAGATTGTAGATACTTAATTCTCCTCCGAGTTGCCTTAAGCATCCCAATTCTTCAATTCGACCACCAATGTCTTGACCAATGTCAAAGAAAGACAATATTTGAAGGGAAGTCCACTGCCCCATATTAGGCGGCAATTTCATTCTGTTCCAATTACTAATGTCAGTGTCAATATGTCTCAATTTAATCAAGTTTCGTAGATCTTTTGGAAGCTCTTTGAGAAAAAGACAATTCCGAATTACTAGAGTTTGCAAGTTGTAGAGCATGGTAACAGAATTGGGTATTAATTTGATGTAGGTGTTCTTGATGTGAAGAAGCCTTAAATGTCTCAACTTACCAATGGACTCGGGTAACTCTTTTATACATGACCCACATAACGATAGACCACGTATGCATTTAAACTTTAATAACTTGTCACCAAGATCAACATGATTCAATAAAACTATGCGTAATCTACCCATGCCATTTTTAGATAATGGGATTGCATGTGTTGTATGGCCACTGGATATAAGAGATAAACTTTGAATATGAGAGTCATCAATGCCATCCCACAAATTTCCCTCCAAATGCAAGGTTTCCCCTTTTGAAATTGAGATTGCAAGATCATGCACAAGATCATGCATCTTGCACCTTATAACATCACCACACAAATCCTTTTCTGGATCTTGAAATAATGAATTTGCTAGTAAGAAATCAAAATAATTGTTACCAATATCCTCTATCATTGAAAAACTTCTTTCAGATGTTTTAAGGAACCCTTCAGCCATCCAAAGTTGAACTAGTAGTTTCTTTTCAATAACAAATCCTTGGGAAAAATTGAATAATATGCAAAACATTGTTTTAGAAAAGGTGTTGGAAGATGGTCAAAGCTTAACTTTAATATTGGAAAGACCCCATTATTTTTATTTATTGAATCCCAAATATTACTATCTTGAATTGATAAGCATTCACTTTTATTGTTTTTAAACCGCATCATTCCTCCTAAAACACTTGCAACCAATGGATTCCCTCCTAATCTTTTAGCAATCTCTCTTCCAATAGCCTCCAAATCCAGAGGAATTCTTTCATTAGCAAATGCCTTTTTTTTAAATAGTAACCAACATTCATCTTCTGATAGTTTTTCCAATTTATGTCTAGGACTTGTCTCCATGATTTGTCCCACATTGTCACTACGAGTAGTTACAATAATGTTATTTCCATGATTTTGATTAATTCCCAACAAACTACTCCTTAAACTATCCCATTTCTCAGAATTTTCAATCCACACGTCATCAATTATGAGAAGATATCTTTTTCCCTGCAATTTCTTTTGAAGGTGGTGAAGTATAGCATTTTTATTTTCTAACCCACTAGAAAAATTGTTAAGAACCTCAAGAATCTCTCTTAAAATCCTTTCAACATCAAAATCGTCAGATACACATACCCACATCCTCACATCAAAATGTTTCTTTACTAGTTCATGATTGTAAACTAGTTTTGCTGTAGTTGTCTTTCCAAGACCTGCCATTCCCACAATAGGAATGACAGAGATATCTTGTTGATTTCTTGCACCAATCAACAAATTGACAATTTCTAAGACATCATCTCCTCGCCCTACAACTTCTGAAACATCAATAAAAGAGTCTCTCACAACTTCTGAATCATCAATAAAAGAGTCTGTCTTCCGATCCAGACTGATCTTGGGGATTGGGTTCAAAGACTCTTTAAGACCAAGGAAAGCTACATCATTCAAAATTTTATCAAACAATTTGTTGATTTTTTTTTTATATTTTGTTTCCCATCTTAAAGGGGGGTACAATGGGATTGGAGAGTGAAAAGAAGCTGTGTACCTTCATTTTGTTTTGAATCTCTACCTTTTGTCGAAGAATCTCATAGTGAAACTCATCTAGCACATCATCAGCTTCATTAGCTACATCTTTAAGCTTCAGTAGCCAAATCCTCATAACAATATCATTTTTTTGTCTTTTCTCAGCATCACGTAGCAAAGCTTGAATCTTGGTTGATGAGTCTAGAAGCGTATTTAGCTCATCCTTGAAAACCCGCACAGATTCGATAAGCTCAACAGCTAGTGACATCACATTGGCTATTACTTCCTCCACAACAGCACTGAGAACATATTCAGCCATATTTTCCTGGTTGCTTAGCACAAGAGAAAGTGTTATAAAGAGGTTTGCAAAGTATAGAGTATGTTTCTGTGAGAAATAAACGACTATATATCTAAAGTGGTGGGGGGCTAGATAAACATCTGTATGACAATAATTTCTTTCTTAACTTTTGCTAGCTATAGTGATTATTAATTTTTGCTCTTCAAATATTAATTTGTCTTCACAATATTTGTGTCAACTGGCTAATGCAGTATTTGATTAATATGCCTTCAAATGATGTCGTAAAATTGAAGTTCCATTTTAAATTTTGATGGCTTGACTTGTATTGACTTTTAAAATTAGCTAGTCGTAGACCTGCGTGTTGCACGTGGTTATTTTTTATGGTGATCTTATTATTATTATTATTATTTTGTAATTTGAACTAATTTAATGAAAAATAATGCATTTCATAATCATATTTATCACAAAATAATTTTTTATTATTGTAGAATTGTTTTATTTAAAATTTGAAACCTTAATTCTACCATAGTTGGTTGACTATTCTTTTTACATCTCTAAGTCAATTAAACATGTTTTGCATGCTACATGTAAACCTTCTTTTCCATAAGAGTTGAAATAATGTGCGTAATATTTTTTTTCTATGGAAGTTAAAAAGAATAAAATTCACCTTGACTTGATGTTTTCTAAAAATTAAATTTGGAGATTCTCTTTCAATAATTGTGAAAATTCCAAGCAATAATTCAGAAGGTAATACATGTTACATGTTCATGCTTTGATTATGTAATTGTATGATTGATTTGGGTTTTAATTTATAAGTTGAATATGGTGGGGTATATCCAAAAGAGCTTAACTATGTTGTTTAGGATATTGAATATAGTGTTGTGTGTGATTTATAGAGTAGCGACGGCTGTAGTAATTAAAAATTGGTTTTTCATTGTCTTTTAAGTTAATAAAAATCTTACATCTACTTTTTTTTTTTCAAAAAACCTTTACATATTTTTTTAATGTGAATCTTTACATATACCTTAATAAGTAAACCCTATACATTTCATTTTCTTAGATGCATAAAAAAAAGACATCTATTCCATAATAATAGTGGCTAATTAGTTTTTTCTTGTTCTCATTTATAACGTTTCTTACTATTATCATATTTTATTGGCTGTTGATTTTCATAATAAAGGCATTAAATGAGAGTTAAATTCTTAGAGCCTTTCATTAGATTTTAAAAGTCATGGTGTGTGAAGAATATAAGCATTTAAGGACTTTTTTTTTTTTTTTTTATATATTTTATTATTTATAAATAATGTTAAATGAAATGTCAAAAAAAAAAAAAAAAGATTTTGAAAATTTTAATCTTTATTTCTTATATATTTCTATTATTACTGAAGAACATTTTCCTTTTAGTTTTGATAATAAATATGATTTTCTAGATTAGAGTTTGATTAGTTTCAAGTTTAAATTTTGTATGATTTTATTTAATTGTTGATTATATGATTTAATTGAGTGAATTTAACGATTTATTTATTTGCATTGTAAAGTTTATAATAACATTCGTAAGGTCATCTTTAATTAATTTTTTACTCCTTCAGCCGTCGGTCTCTTTGTTTTCCAATTAACGGTTACTAATTAATTTATTTAATTGACGTTTGATTTCTTTTACTAATTTCTTTCTCTCCCTCTTTGTTAACATCCTATTGTTTTCCCAAATTTGATGATAATTCTAATGTACTAAATATGCATATTGTAACGTTTATTTTTATTTTTATTTTACTCCATTTTGCTGCCATGAAGTTAGTACATCCATAACTATTAGTTTATTATTTTATGATATGTTTGGTTTGATATTATTATTATTATTATAAATTTAGTGTTTCTAAAATAGCATGTGTTTTGTATTCTCTTTTTCTATTAATGCATTGTAACGTTTTATGGGAATACTTTATAAGAAAATTGTTTATTCTTTTTTTTTTTTTTAATTTTTAAATTGAGTGTTTCTAAATTGATATTTGTTTTGTATTTCATTTTTCCATTGATGCATTGTAACATTTCATGGGAAGACTTTATAAGAACAATTTTTATTTATTGAATAAAATATTATACGTTTAATTTTTAAAAAAATGAGACAAAATATAAATAATTATGATATGGAGGATGTTGCTAAATTTAAATGTTGAATAAAATAAGATGAGAATAAAATAATAAAAATGAAATGTATAGCAATAAACACCATATTATTTTAGTTATGCTATGTAATAAAATAATATTATATTTTTATATACTATCTTTATAATGCAATAATATAACATTTAACAATCAATGAGAATAAAAAAGATAACAATATAAAATATAAAACTAAATCGTATAAAGCTGGATTACCTGTCAATTCCAATTTTAGCAAACTAACTGACTTCTAGTAGTCTAAAACTGATTTCTGTGATGCATTTAGTGGAGCTTTCAATACTACATCAGTATGTTTTGACGGTCAGCCTGTTACACTAAAATTAAAAAAATATATACCAAAAATTGAAGGAAAGTATATATATATATATATATATATATATAGAGAGAGAGAGAGAGAGAGAGAGAGAGAGAGAGAGAGAGAGAGAGAGAGAGAGGGGCTTTTGTGTGTGGAAAAATAGAAATTATGCATGGAATAAGAGGGAGAATGACAATTTTTTATAGCATGAGGATAAGAATAAGAAGAGTAAAAAAAAAAAAAAGGAAGACAAAAAGATAGAATAATATTAATATTGAGAGTAGTGGGCATATGAAAAGTTGAAATGGAATGAGAAAGGTTAAAGAAAGTTAAGGTAGAGAGTAGTGGGGATATGAAAAGTTAAAATGGAATTAAAAATTTAATAATAATTAAAAATAAGATAAATTAAATATGATATTTTGATTGTAATATAATAGAGTTTTTAATTCACTTTAAATGTTAAAAAATTGTATAAAAAATTGAAAAAAATTGATAATAACATGGCTGCTAACATGGCTCAATGGGAGTGTAGCAACATTAAATGCTACGCTTCAGCTTTTAGTAATAATATAGATGAAGCAACCACGGTAATTGCCATGTATTGACGAATATATTCTGTAGAAATGTTCATGTGAAAAGTGAAGTTTGGAGGGCCGTTCCATGTCTTTTCCTTTTCTCTCTCTTAGAAAGAGTAGGACCAACACTTGCATAATGGAGACGGGTTTTCTTAGTTTTATAGATTATCAAAACAAGCACATCCCCCAACCACTTTGCGCAAAGATGGGTTCTTTTTTTTTTTCCTAAAGTAGGAGGGCTACCACTCACCGAAAGACTCCATTATTAGAACAAGTAGGACAACCACTCAACCGAAAGAAGCTTGAATTTTGGATTGGACCTGTCCGTATATCTTGGGGATTTGGGTTCGGGTGCGGTGACATAGCCATTTTTGAAAAAGTAGATTGCGGGTGCCTCAATATACGTTATTAATAAATTACTAAAGGGTAAACTGCGTATTTGGTCCCTATCCTATACACCATATTTCAATTTAGTCCTTAACCTTTTAATTGTGTCAATTCGGTCCTTAACATTTCAGTACCGTGTTAATTTAGTCCTTACTGTTAATTTTTGGATGAAAATTGATGACACGTCTAATGGCCAAAATAAAAAATTAGCTTTCATTGATGTGACAATACAATAAAATTTTATTTTGGTCATTTGACATGTCATCAATTTTCATTCAAGATATAACAATAGGGACTTAATTGACATGACACTGAAAGGTTAGGGACCAAATTAACACAATTAAAAGATTAAGGACCAAATTGAAATATGTTGTAAAGGATGAGGACCAAATATGTTGTTTACCCATTATTAAATATATTTTCATATAAGGGTAAACATACAAATAGTTTGACAAATATATAATAACTAAATAAGAAATTAACTCAAGTCTCAACATTACAGTTTATATAAAAAAATTTTAAAAAAATATATGAGCAATAAAGCATGTGAGAGTATGATGGAGGGTGAGAATGAAAGAAAGATACCTTTGCCCTTCCACCGGTGAGCTTGGGTTAGTGAGCTTGAGACTGAGGTTGAGACCAAGATTGAGACTGAGAGATGCAGAGATTGCGACCGAGAGATGAAGAGTGAGCTTGGTCAGTGAGCCAAAAGAGAGATGAAGGGAATTTGAGTGAGTGAGTGTGAGAGCCGTGTGTTAGAGAGAGAGAGAGAGAGAGAGGGGAGACGGAGAATGAGAGTACGAGAGAAACAGAGAGTTTGAGATAAGGCCTTACATTGTGTTTGGTTAGGGTGAATTTAGGGAGGATGGAAAACATAGGGAGGAAAATAGGGTGGAAAACAGTATTTTCTACTATTTGGCAAAAGAAGGAAAATGGGGAGGAAGGAAAACCCATGAGAAAATTTTCTCTCCCAGGCCCACAAAATTCATCCTCTCAAATCGGGAGGAAAATGCTGCAGAGAAAAGTGCGCTCACAGCACTTATAAGAAAATACCTCGTTCTGGAATCAAGTAAAAAAAAAGAAGAGAGAGAGCGCTGGAGAAAAAAAAAAAAAAGAGAGAATGAGAGCTGCACTTGGAACGTTCTTGAATGAGGAAGACAAAGAAAATAAAAGAAGGGGGATAGAGATAAGGACAACGTGTGTGGAGGAGAAAAAGAAGAAAAAAAGAAAAGAAAAGAAAAACATATGGATGAAATGAAGGCTGAGAAAGGAGAAATAATATAATGAATAAAAAATCCTAATTGAGAAATGTTACCATAATATTTTCACAATAAATTTTAAGAAACAGATTGTTATTAGTTAATATTGGTGAGTAAAAAAATAATTTCAGTGGTGGGTTCAAATTAGAACTAGTAATAACAACTTTCCACATAAATTTTGTTGTGATAGTATTGCGAAAAATGTTGTGGATGTAACATTTTCATTAAAAAATATAATTGTTGGTAAATTTTATATTATTTAATGAGTACAAATAAATCTATTTCTTATCTATTATGTAACAATGGTATAATAGTCAATTTATATAAACTACATTTTCTATCCTCCCAATTTTCTTTTCAACCAAACAAAAGAGTTTTCCACCTTCCTACTTTTCCATCCCTCCAACCAAACACACACGAGGAAAACTAAATATTTTCTATCCTCCCACTTTTCCAACCTCCCACTAATTTTTCATCCTCCCACTTTTCCACTCCTCCAACCAAATAGACTCTTAGGGTCTTTTTCTTTAAACTAGCTTCAAAACGGTGAGTTTTGCTGAATTTTTTCACTTTTTTTTAACACATATTTTCGTCCATTTCGGCCTGTATCAGTCTGTTTCGGCCCAAATCGGAAAGGAAAATAAAAAAAGAAAAAGAAAAAAGAAAGACTCGCCACGCCCTTTTTTCAAAATTTTCTGTGATCATGGGAACTTATTGGGTGCCATGCCCATGAACGTTGGTGCTAACATGTTACATGCCTTGCCTTTTTGGGATTTTGAGGGCATGTCGGTTCTACTGTAATATTTATCTGTTTTCAAATTCACAAAAATAGAGTACACATTGACTATTAAATATTTTTTTTGAAGAGCCCAGGTCTTTTAGAAAATCAAACCATGCTTCTTTTATTCCTAGTAAAGATACATATATTTTTTTTAATAGCAAAACAAGTCCATTTATTTTCTGCTTTGTTTCCCGACTTGTAATTTATACAAGTCCACAATTTGGTTCCCAAATCTATATTGGTATCAATTTAGTCTTTTAGTTTAAATTAAACAATATTCAACGTTATAGTTTCACATGTTTTTCAGTTTGATCCTTTGTTAGATTGCGGAGGATTCATTTAACCAATGTGTTATAATCTTAAGTGAAGCGTCTTTGTTTAAGTGGATTGTGAACTTTCCTAATTTTCCTAATTGATTGTTTATGGTTTCCTGGTATTGATTTTTGCAGGCATGGATGAAATCTTTAACCTCAAAGCAGAGAAATTTTGTGAGTTTTCAACAAGTCATAAAGGACTCCTGCAATTCTTTTTTTTTTTTTTTTTTTTTTTTTCCTGTTTGGGAATCTAGGGTGTATGTTTTGCCCTTATCAAGTGGCCATTTGAATTATTTTTTTTACCAATATCAATGGTGGTCCTATGTGTAAGTAATCAAATCCAATTAAAAAATGTTTGTCCATGGAAGCTAGTTGTTTTCATGGAGCAGCTTCAATCGCTGTAATTTGGGCTTCAATCCTATCCCTTTTCTACAAGTAAAATTCATAATCATCAATAAAAAAGAAGTGGTACATGGAAGACATGCACATAGTTCTTCTTGCATTATGCAGCCCACATCTCAATAGTATATGACAAAGTGCTTCTTGCACGAAACTCTCAAAGCTAGATGACAGCCATAAGAATAACAGAAAATGAGGAGTGTACAAAATATGTAAAATTAATTCACTGAGTTCAAAAACAATAGGGTGAATTTTACTTTTGGATGATTTTGGTGGTTCTTTTTAACCAAAAATAAATAAATTATAAGCAAAGAGGTTTCAATAGATGAGACTAAGAGACTTTGAATTTTGCACGTGATCCATAGATTATCCCTCTATGCGATCATCTTCATTTTTTATTTTTATAATTCAATACTTGGAGGTGGGAGCAATGGCGGAGCCAGAAAGTTTTCTTTAGGGGGGCCACGATTAACCTAAGCTATATATATATATATATATATATATATATATATATCCATTATAACTTGTATCCAAGTATATCATTATCATTTATATGTAAAATGCTTTGAAGAATTCTTTTTATATTTTATGTATTTATTTCAATTTTTTTTTTTATATGTATAAAAGAAAACTATGTCATTGTATATTATGTACTCTATGATTTATAAGTTACCCGAATAATAAGTGAAACACAATTTTTTTTAACAATTTGTTGACAGCCAAAGATTGTAATCAAATCAATTATAATTTATAGATATGTGATTAAAATGATTGAAAATTACATAGAATAAGGAACAAAAAAGCATTACACTTGAAAAGATATCATTACATTCTACACACCATAAAATTAAAAAACACTAATGCTATTTATAACCTAATATGTATATATATGTATATATATATATATATATATTGTCACTCTTGACATATATTATGAGAGGATTACTACTTAATTATTTGTTTATTATGCTTACACTAGAAAGTATTTAGACATTTAATAACAAACTGGGGGGCCAAGTTGTATTTTCTCAAGGAGCTACTTGTAAATATAATTACATCACATAGTAAAATATATAATTTTCAAAATGTTTGGGGGGGCCTTGCCCCCCTCTAGTCCCTTTGATCCTCCGCTACTAGGTGGGAGGATTCGAACTTTGAACGTTTCTATTGAAAACACTAGGAAATATCAATTGAATACTACAAGGCTCTTGGCAATATACAATCATCTTTAACATCTACAGTATTTTAACTTGCTTTTGATTCTTTAAAAAAAAAAAAATGCATCTAATTTGCATGTAGCAGTCAATATTGAAGAGGTGATTACTAATGGTAACTAAAGGTTAACCATCAATTGCCTTTAGGTCTTAAGGACAGTTAGAGGGTTAGCTGAGGTCTACTCAGACACCTATGATTAAACATTCTTAAATCATTTTCCCCAAGCCTTGAATATAAAACCAAATAGAGAGCAATAAATTTAAAAATAAAAAATAGGGCCTCCATCATCTCACAAAAATATTAGCAACAAGCTTAATATTGGCTAGCAATCATTATGCTTCTGTTGGTTTTGAGTAGAATTTGAGTAATAATATAAGTACAACGCAAAGAGTTAGCTCATTCTATTGCAATTGCACATAATAGGTAAAAAAAAAAAAAATTATAAGAGGTTTGCTAACAAGTGTAGACTGTAGAGTATGTTTCTGCTACATAAACACTATGGCAATTTTTCCCTTCTTTAATCTGATATGGTGATTATTGATTTCTAAGCACAGTGCGGCAGCCATAATATGGAGTAAACAAAAGTTTTAACTGAAGTTGAATTCAATTTTGATGGCTGGACTGGCATTGAATTCTTTAATTACAATAAGTCTGTAGCATTAAATTAACTATAAAAACTTGGTATTTTCGTAGAATTGTGCATCTGAAATGGGCTTATCCATATTCTTTCCATTTCTCGACTATTGGTACAAATAGGACCAACATTTTGTTTATTTATTCATTTCTCAACGGAAAGACTCATCATTCAGAAACATCAGGGAATCTGTGGTGAAGTATGACTTTTAAATTGGACGTGTTTAGATATGAAATTAATATGAGTTGGTATCCCTGTACCGAAGAATATCGTATATTCCGTTCCCAATCTGAAATTTGAAAATTTCTTTTTTCTACTTTGTAAATTGTGATATTCTCTTCGTATTATATTTTTAAGTGGTACTACACTCATATTTCTTATACAGCACTCCTATATTTATCTATTTAAAAGTAATCCATTATACAGAGTTTTAACACATCAACATACAGAGAATTTGATTCTCAATCTTAACAATAGTAATCAAATTTGCATGAAATTTCCAAAACATTAATCTCCAAATTTTCCTAATTAATCCCCACCCAGTCATACTTTTATATGTTTGGACCCCAAATATTTTTTCTGGTGTGCATACCTGAGTCATGTCAATAAACATTGATCAAGATGCGCTAGAAAACAACTTTGGATTCAATGAAGCTTTGAATTATAAGAAAGACCATGAGTTGTGTTAAGTTCCAAAATGTTCAATATACAAATTGCATATAATTGATCGTATTTTTTACAATATATATATGTAAAACCGAAACTTCTAAAACTCTCACAATTTTCCACGTCATCATTTTAATTTATAAAAAAGTTTTAATTTTAAAATGGCTTTTAAGCACATTTTTTTGTCTCATTTATAACATGCATATTTGAGCCAAAAATCAACATATCATCCACATAGGGGTTAATAATAACATGTAAATTATTCCAAGATTTAGAATAAATACATTTATCACATTCATTTGATTTATAACCGTTCTCAACCATGTAGGAATCAAACTTTTCATGCTACTGTTTAGGTTCTTGTTTTAAGCCATATAGGGATTTATTTAGCTTACATACCTTGCTATCTTGTCCAGACTCTACAAAATCTTCGGGTTGATCCATATAAATCTCTTTCTCTAGGTCCCCATTTAGAAAAACAATTTTTACATCCATTTGAAGAATTTTCAAATAAAAAATTGCAGCAATAGCAATTAACAATCTAATAGATGTAATTGTTGTTACCAGAGAAAAAGTAACAAAGAAATCAAAATCAACTTTTTGTTTAAAGCCTTTTGCAACAAGACCAGCTTTAAACTTATCTATTGATCCATCCATTTCTAAGGACCCATTTACAACCTATGGTCTACCAACCAAGTGGAAGATCTACTAATTTCCAAGTTCTATTAGGAATTAGAGATTCCATCTCATTATTTACAGTCTCTTTCCAAAATATAGCATTAGGTGATGTTAAAGCTTCTTTTAAATTTTGGGGATTTTCCTCAATGTTAAAAATATAATAATCAGGACCAAAATCCTTTTCAACTCTAGCTCTTTTACTCCTTTTAGGTTCCATTTCAAAATTTTATTGGTTTTGTAAATGAGAAGTAGAAGAACTAGGTTGTGACAAAATATTTTCTTCACCCTCCACTATTTTTCAATTTAAAAGGAATTTTTTTTTAATGAAAAATTGCATCACTAGATTCAAAGTTTTTTTTTCAAGATCAAAAAAATCTATAGGCTGTACTATTAATCACATAACCAAGAAAAGCACAAGTTGTAGCTCTTATACCTGATTTAGGTATTTTAGGGTCAATAAGCCCTACATAAGCAAGACAACCCCATACTTTCAAATATCCCAAATTTGGCTTATATCATTTTCACATCTCAAAATGTGTGGTATGTGACTTTTTATGTGGCACCCTATTCAAAACATGACATGCTATTAAAATAGCTTCACTCCAAAAGTGTAAAGGTGCACTAGATTCAATCAATATGGCATTTGTTAATTCAATTAGAGTTCTATTTTTTCTTTCAGCTACACCTTTAGAACTAGGTGAATATGGTGTAGCAGTTTCAAGTATATTTCCTAAAGACTGAACGAATGAGTTGAATGTACTTGATTCATACTCACGGCCGCTATCACTTCTTATTCTTTTTATTTTTCTACCCAATTGATTTTCAATTTCTTTTAAAAAATCTTGAAATTTTTCAAAAGAATCACTTTTAATTTTCAACAAATAAACGATTGTATATTTTGAGAAATCATCAATAAAAGTGATAATATATTTATTTCCTCCCCGAGTTAAAATTCCATCAAATTCACATAATATAGGAGTGAATTAACTCAATCAATTCGGTATTTCTTACAACACTTTTATGAGGCCTTTTTGTAATCTTAGCTTGACTACAAGTTTTGCATTTTTTAAAATATTTTGACAATCTTGAAATTAATTCTAAACTGCTCATGATTTCCACATATCTATTATTTATATAACACAAACGAGCATGCCAAAAATAATAGAAGAAAACATATAAACTGAACTGGTAGATGCTTTATTATTCTCAATATTTAACTTAAACATTCCATCACAAGCATAACCCTTGCCCACAAATAATCTCTTTTTAGTGATTACATAATTATCAAATTCCATAGTTTGCTTGAAGCTAGGCTTGTTAAGCAAAAAGCTTGACATCAAATTTTTTCTCATGGACGAAGTGTGAAGTACATCTTTCAATGTTATCACACATCTAGAAGTGAATTTTAAATCGACCTCACCACTCCAAGAATCTTGGTTTTGCTAGAGTCACCAAGCATAATTGTTTTTTTTTTTTTCTTCAAAGGGAGTGTATAACTTGAATCAATCTTTGTCATAATAGACATGCCTATTAGCACGAGAATCTGCCCACCACCCTTTAACATATTGCACCATATTGATATTTGTAATTATAGCTACTATAGGCTCCTCAGTTACGTTAGCCTATGGAACAGATTCACGTTTCCGATATTTACAAAATCAAGCAATATGCCCATTCTTGCCACAGACAAAACAGGATCTATTAAGTTGATCTTGTGAAAGGGGGTCTTTGGTTCTTATTGTTATTTTTATTCAGATTTCCCCTTCCTTGAGGTCTATTATTATTTTTGAAAACTCTCTTTTTAGGCTTTAATTGACCATTTCTAGGAAAATGATTTTCGGACATATTATTATTGGTTGAAATAAGGTTTACCTTTGTGGTGGAATTACCATTACTCTCTTGTGTCATGAGTGCATCTTGTCCTTTAGCCTCCTCCTCCACACAGATGCGTGTGATCAAAGTATCCAAGGATGTCTCTTTTTGTATGTGCCGCAAAGTTTTTTGGAACTCCATCCAAGATTGTGGTAGTTTTTCAACTATGCAAGCTATCACCAGATTATCTCCAATCAATATGCCTTTGGATCTCAATTCTGCCACGATCATTTTGAAGTCTTGTGCTTGATCCATTACCAATTTTCCATCCACCATTTGGTAACGGAAAAATCTATTAGCAACATACTTCTTTGCACCAGCCTCCTCGGTATCATACTTGTTTTGTAAAGCTTTCCATATTTTCTTGACAAAATTATAAGTTGTACCATAATATTCATAAAAATGATCGACAAGATAATTCAAAAGATAAGAGCAACAATTGTATTAATCTATTTTCTCTTGATGGAAACAAAATTCTTCCTCACTCATCTTATCGGCAGAAACCTTTGAAGGATTCTTATCAGTGAGGATGTAGGCGACTTTGGGAAGACTCAAATAGAAGAGGTCATTTCCTTTCCACCTCTTGAAGTGGGCTCCCTTAAAGCAAAAGGGCTTGTTTAGATCTCTAACAGTCGCATTTGGCTTCTCTTGTGTAGGCTCCATGTGATGAATCTTCTCAAAATTGTTGGTGCAAACACAATAATAATGGAAATAACACAAAGAGAAACTAAATAATATGTTTGAATATTATTAATTTGAGATTAGAAAAATACACAACACTATTTGGACTGATGCTCGACACTTGCTCTCTTTAAGTAGATTCAAGCTCTTGGTTGGCTAAACTTTGTAACTGGTGCAGACCTTCTCTGACTTGTCTCTCCTTGGATCTCACGAATTTACTACTAATTTTCATTTTTGATACCTCATTCTTATGTACGTATCTAGCCCAATATCTGAATCAATACGTATTAGGCGACTTTGAGAAGACTCAAATAGAAGAGGACTTTTCCTTTCCACCTCTTGAGGTGGGCTCCCTTAAAACAAAATGGCTTGTTTAGATCTCTAATTGTCGCATTAGGCTTCTCTTGTGTAGGCTTTATGTGATGAATCTCCTCAAAATTGTTTGTGCAAACACAATAATAATGGAAATAACACAAAGAGAAACTAAATAATGCGTCTGAATATTATTAATTTGAGATTAGAAAAATACACAACACTATTTGGACTAAAGTCTGACACTTGCTCTTTTTAAGGAGATTCAAACCTTTAATTGTCTAAACTTTGTAACTGGTGCAGACCTTCTCTGACTTTTTTCTCCTTGAGTCTCACGAATTTACTACCTATTTTCATTTTTGACACCTCCTCTCTTCACCTCCTCTTTATGCACGTATATAATCCAATATCTGAATCAATATGTATTAGCTCATTAATCACCATAATTAAAAGGAATAAAATAATCTCTCTCCTTCTCAATGTGATATTAAACATTTTTATTAACTTCTCATCTTTTATATTAACTCCCTATCTTTACATTTATGTTGTAATAAAAATCAATTTTAATTATATAATATTAAAATGCTTCAAAATTATCTATTACTTATTCATGACCCAACACTCGCAATTTGCCAGACAATTGTGGTAAAAGTATTGTTATATGTGGTCCTAAAATTTTTGATAATGTAATCGTACGAGAGAGAGAGAGAGAGAGAGAATATCATAGGCCGTTCATTGAAAAACAGTGCAACGTGCGTCGGACCTGCAGGTTTTGTTTTTTTGGTAGACTTGCTTGTTGACTCTATAATGCGTGGAACTTTCTTCCTTTCAAACAGCTAGACTCACTAGCATCACGCACTATAGAGCTGCACAGTGCTTCAAAGGAGGAGAACCAGAAAGCCCAGCAGACTCACAGGTAATCTTAAATTTGCTATTATTCACATGCAATGCATACATCAACAAAAGTCACTACCGTTTATACATGTGTTCTCAGGACACGAATATCTTGCATTATTTACTTTTACTTTACAGGAAAGTTCAACATTTGGCTTGGAGCTTAATTTTGGAGGATTGTTACACACTAGTGTTGTAGCAAGATGTTTCATTTTTTGTGCTTTTAGATAATCAGTAAAGCTATTTTACTTCAAGAGTTTGTCATTTTGAGATGGCTTCATGAAATTAGTCCATCATATATAATAACTTTGGTTCGAAACTTCTTCTCTGGAAAAAGAACTTCTTAATGATTGATATCAAATCATTTCTTTTTTTTGGTTTCTCTGGCTACAGTCAAGGTTGATTACAACCAAAATTTCAGTGACAATAGTTGTCGATGATGCTAGCGGATTTAAGATTTTATTTACAAATTTTGTTCTTCAAACTAATGTTTGCTATCAATTTGGTCAACTTGGTTCCTGATGTCCGTATTTGTTGCCACTTTTCTGTCCAAATCTATCAATCTTTCTGGACTAAATGTTAGATGACAAGAGTTGAATGTTTCAGAGAAATATTTCAGGAGATAAGATTGCTTACCGGAGGGGATAGGAGCGGCACCCGTGGCCTAAAGTTGGGCCAAGGTCCAGAGATCTCGTTTTTGGGCCTAGGCTTGTAGCCTTACATGTACTGCGACCGTCACCACCTTAACCCGACAGAGTTGAGGTGGACTGACCGTCTCTCCTTGGGTTTGGCTAAAAAGACGATTGTTCTTCCTGTCAAAAATTCCCATAAGAGAAGTCAACATGTTCTGGATATCTGGTCACCGGTGATTAAATCAGGGCTGAAAATTAAACCGCCCAACCCAGTCGACCGAACCAATAAAGTGCGGTCAGTTACTGTCAGTTCGACAAAATGGGCAGTCAAGTGAGCGAAAGTTTTTCTATTTTAAGGAGAAAAAAAAAAAAAAAAAAAAAACATAAACAAAAAACTTTGGCACAATATTGAGGAAATTTGCAATTTAACTAGATTCTTGAAACATTTTAGTTAGTAATTAAGAATGCTTTTGAAACTGTTTTGTAAATTAACATCTCGAGTCTCAAGAACTCAAATTTGGTGACAAAACTCAAGCTTTTAAGACTCGAGTTCCAATGCTGGCGTAGAACAATTTTTCCATGTAAAACTCGAGTCGGAGAGACTCGAGTTCCATAAAAGTAGATTTGAAGAAGAAGAAGAAGAAGAAGAGAAGAAGATTTGGAGAATAAACCTGAATCTAAAGAAGAAGATCTAGAGAAGATGAAGAAGATTTGGAGACGAAGAATGCAAGAGATGGAGAACTCTGGAGAAGAAGAAGAACCTGAACTTGAAGAAGATGGAGAGCTCAGGAACTTGAGCCTTAAAGACTCGGTTCCACGAGGATTTTTTATTCCACATCAGCTTACCACCACTTGCAACTCGATTCTTAGAGACTCAAGTTCTACATTGAACTCGAGTTTTAGAGTCTCAAAATGCTAGTTTGCTAAATATTTTTGCAAACTTGACAACTAACTAAAATGTTCCAAAAAAAAAAAAAGCTAAATGTAAAAAAAATCCCACAATATTTCCCTAACAATTTTATGACAAAAAGTTGGTTGTAAGGAAAGTAAAAAAATATGTGACAAGTTATAGTTTGTGGAGAATAAAATAGAACAAAAAAAAGTGAGAAAATAATTTGCATTCCTCATCGAACTCACCATTAGGGCTGTCCACCCACTCCTCCTCCCTCCCCCCCCCCCCCTAAGAATTGACCGCAATCGAACCGACTTCTCTGGTGGTTGACCACCTAACCTCAGAAATAGATGCCAACAAGTTGGTTGGCAGTTTAATTGCCTAAAAGTAGAGGGTGTTCAATTTCGATTGGCCCATCAGTTAAAGTATTCAAGAACCACGCAACCCAACATGCTTGGATCGAGTGAGAGGTTTACCCATATTCTAAGCTTAATTGACCCGTGCTCACCCCTAAAGTAACCTATACTTAGTTGGCAAATCAAGGAAGGCTATATGAGTGACAACCTTTGCATTGCAGCTCCTTAGGGAACAACAATACTAAGGGGGTGTTTGGATTTCTTGTTTCGATAACTCATAACTCTGTTTCCATCACTCATTACTCAAAAATGGTGGGACCCATAGCTGAGAAGTCTGTTTGGTTTTTGTTTTCAGTAGTTTCCAGTACTCAATTCTCTGATTTTTGAGTGATGAGTTATGGAAATTGAAAACACATTTTAGGTGTTTTCAGATTCTATAACTCTGTTTTCAATGGCATTTCCGTAATTAAAACTACATAGTGGGTTCTATGGTCAAAGTCAGCCACAGTTTTCGACCTTTTTTTTTTTTTTTTTTTTTTTTTTTTTTCTTTTTCCTTTCACACTAGGTGGCTTCTTCTTCTTCCTTTTTTTTCTTTTCCCTTTCACGCTGCGTGCCTGTGTATTGGTCTTCTTCATTAAGGTTTTTTTTTTTTTTTTTTTTTTTTTTTTTTTTTTTTTTTTTTTTTTTTTTTTTTCCATTGGGTTCGATGAGTTTGGGTTTCTGGTTTTTTTTTTCCTTCTTCTTTCACTGGGTTCAGGTTTCTGAGTTTTTTTTTCTTCATCTTCTTTCACTGGGTTTAGGTTTCTGGGCTTTTTTTTTTTTTTTTTTCACTGGTATATGCTTTCTGGGTTTTTTTTTTCTTCTTCTTTCATTGGGTTCGAGTTTTTGGGGTTTTTTTTTTTCTTCTTCTTCTTCTTTTTCTTTCATTGGGTTCGGTGAGTTTGGTGCTTTTTTTTTTTTTTCACTGGATTCGGTGATTTTGGGTACTGGGGGTTGAAGGAAAAGAAAAAGAGAAAGAAAAAAAGTAAAAACTGCACCAAGTTATAGGTATGGGGCCCACAAATAGTTGAAAATTTTGAGTGATGGTGTCAAACAGACTTCGTGTAGGGAGTTGGGGTATTTTAAGTGATGAGTGACGAAAATTGAGTGAGGAGTGATGAAAAAAAAAAAAAAAAAAAAAAAAAAAAAAAAAATCCAAACAGGGCCTAACTTATCCCCTTATTCGGTTGACTGGATAGTTTACTAAAAGAAATTCTCCATTCCATGGCGAACACCTCACAAAACCACCCAATGAAATCTATAAATTACCACCCCGTTATCAAAGTAATCAAGGGAAAAAGATAGATCAAGAGAAGAAGTATAGTAAACGACAGTAGTATAGTGTTAAGTCTCTAAACTATGGGTCGTTTGCATTGTATTTAAGTAAGATTAAATTAACATGTGTTGTGCACGTGTGCATTGTGTAACCAACTCAGAATAAGCGGGAAAGTTAGTTAGTTTGTTAGCTTAATTTTCGCTTAGTTTGTTTTGATTAGTTTTGATCCCCTATTTGTATATATATGATGCAGAGACTTTGTATTCTAATTCATTCAGTTAATCAATCGGATTTTCATCAATTCTACTATGGTATCAGAACACTGCTCTTAAGGTTTAACCTAGAGTTTTTTAGTTGCAGAAAGACCTCCCTAGAATTTCACAAGGAGAAAGTTCTGTGAGTGACTACTTTACTCATCTCTTAATTCTTTGGAATGAGATTCAATTTCAATCCTTTTCCATGTTGCACTTGTGCTAAGTGCGCTTGCAATGTGAATGAGAAAATAGATGTTCTTTAACATAGAGAGTCAGTTATGCAGCTTCTCATGGACGCAATGACTCTTTCTCAAATCCGAGGGCAAGTCTTGCTTATGGATCCAATTCCACCTCTCAATATAGTCTATTCCTTGTTGATTCAAGAGGAAAGCAAAGATCAATTGGCCATGGAAAAGGAAGTGGACCTTTTGTTGAATCTATACTCTTGCAGCAAGGTCTAAGAATACAGGGACATATTTAGGTACAAAGAACTACAAGAAAGGTAAAGAGAGGAGTCATTGTGGTTTGCTGGTCCCACTGTGGACAAGTGCTACAAGATCTGACATAAAGTCCAGGCCAAGAAATGCCACGGCTAACCAAGTATCAAGCCTACATCTGAGATCAGATTCCACTTCTGGTTCAAATCAGAATCAATTTGCAAATCAGTTTCCTCAATTTCCATTCACACTAGAACAATGTCGAAAGCTTCTTGCTATGATTGGAGGTCATGATCCTCAATCAACTCCCATAGTTATGGCTAACAATGTTTCCTTTCCTTCACATCAGCCTACTCCTATGGCAAATAATCATTTTATGTCCCAAACCTCTTTTGATCTTAAAAATTTCATCTTTGCTGCTAAAGTTGTGAATAGAACAACTTTTGGATGTTAAACTAGGGTTTTAGACACAAGTGCAAGTGATTATATTGTATGTTCTGTGACTTTACAACATTCCGTTACCTCTATTACTCATTGTTTTGTTGAATTACCTAATGGAGAATCAACTCAATTCACACACATAGGCTTAGTTCATCTTTCTACCCATTTGACTCTAGAACATGTATTATGTGTTCCTTCTTTCTCCTTTAACTTGTTATATGTTAGCAAGCTTACTCAAAGACTACCATATTGCCGTCTATTATTGTACCAATTTTGTCTTCTTCATGACCTTACTTGTTGGAGGACGATTGGAGTGGGTGAAGTTGACAATGGTTTATACTTGCTGCAGAATTCCACCTCTAAGACATCAAGCTTTCCTTCTTCCCTCTCTGAATGTCTTTCCACTCACAAGCATATCAACTCTGTTCACTCTACTACTACTTCTTCCAACCCAAACATGTCCACTATTTGGAATTTTAGATTAGGTCACCCTTCTTTCAATAAATTGTTACATTAAAAAGATGTATTGTCATCTTTTTTTGGTGTATGTACTGATGTTTGTACTGTTTGCCCTTTGGCAAAATAGAAAAAATTGTCTTTCCCTTTTAATAACAATCTTTGTTCTATTCCTTTTGCTTTAATACATGTGGATGTTTGGGGTCCTTATTCTATATCTACACATGATGGATTTAAGTATTTCCTAACCATTGTTGATGATGCTACTAGGTCCACTCGGGCTTTTCTAATGAAAACCAAATCTGAAGTTAGACCCCTTATCATGTCATCTTAGAACATGATTCAAACTCAATTTGAAGTTGGAATCAAAGCAATCTGATTAGATAATGCCCCAAAAGTTTCCATGATTGATTTCTTTAGTGCTCATGGAATCATACATCAAAAGAGATGTGCTTATACTCCATAACAAAATTCAATAGTGGAGAGAAAGCATCAGGTTTTTTTAAATGTTGCCAGAGCACCAAAGATTCAATCACATATTCCTTTACCTTATTGGGGTGACTGCATTCTTACTCTAGTTCACCTCATCAATAGATTACCTTCACCTTTACTAAAACACAATACTCCTTATTGAATTGTTTTAATAAAACCCCCCCTGTTATTCTCAATTAAGGGTCTTCGGTTGTCTGTGTTTCATTTCCACAATTACTGTTCATAGAACAAAATTTTCCCCTAGAGCTAGTCCTTGCATCTTCCTAGGTTATCCTTTCTACATGAAAGGCTACAAAGTTCTGGATTTACACACTAGAAAAATTTTCATTTCCAGAAATGTCATTTTCCATGAATCAATTTTTCCATTTTCCCCTCATTTAAAAAAAAAAATTCACCTCGTGCATCCATACCTTTACCCACCGATATTCCCATTTCCACAAATACTAATCCAGTTCTAGATGCTTACATTAGTCCTATTAATCACTCTAATTCACCTATTTATGCAGAAGCTAGTGAATCTCTAATAGGTGCACCTCTAGCTGAGTCTATAGAACATATAGAGCCTATAGATAATCCTATAGTTAAACCTATACCTAAGCCACAAGCTGAACCTATAGCTGCACCTACTAGGAGATCTTCAAGACACATTCACAAACCTTCTTACCTTCAATCATATCACAGCAATCAAGTATCCATTGATTCACCTACCTTATCATTCTCCACTCAAGGTACACATTACCCCTTATCCTCTTTTCTATTATATGAACATCTTTCCAATATTCACAAACATTTTTGCAATATGATTTCTTCCATGATTGAACCTGAGAACTACCAACAAGTTGCTCAAGATCCTAAGTGGAGGGGGGCTATGACTATTGAGATTGCTGCCTTAGAAGCCAACAACACTTGGTCCCTCACTTCTCTTCCCCTTCATAAGAAACCTATTGGCTGTAAGTGGATTTACAAGATGAAATTCAGGTCAGATGGTTCTGTTGAGAGGTTTAAAGCTCGTTTGGTTACTAAGGGCTTCACTTAGAAGGAAGGTCTTGTTTTTTGTTGCTGTGAAAGGATGGTGTCTTAGTCAATTGGATGTCAACAATGCCTTCTTACATGGTGATCTCAAAGAATAATTGTACATGTTGCTTCCACCCGGATTTCACAGCAAGGTGGAGTTAGTTTGCAAGCTCAACAAGTCACTTTATGACTTGAAACAAGTTTCAAGACAATGGGTTTCAAAATTTTCCACTGCCTTGGTACATTTGGGTTTCAAGCAGTTCAAAGCTGACTACTCTCTATTTTCCAAGAAAAGTTCCAATTCATTCATTGCTCTCCTAGTTTATGTAGTTGATATCCTTATAGCAAGTGACAATAAAGAGGTTGTTGAAGAACTAAAGGTTCTATTAGATTAGCAATTCAAACTAAAAGACCTTGGTGATTTGAAGCTTTTCCTGGGTCTTGAAGTGGCTAGATTAGTGGAGGGCATCAATTTCTATCATAAAAAGTGCACCTTAGAAGTCTTGACTCTTGAATGATGCAAGAATGCTTGGGTGTAAACCAGTAATGACACCAATGGAGTAGAACCTGAAGCTTAGTAAGTATGATGGTGAAGAACTAAAAGATCCAATCTCATATAAAAGGCTGATTGGGAGGCTTCTCTACTCAACTATCACTAGGCCAGACATCACTTTTTCTGTACATAGGTTAAGTTGATTCAAGGCACATCCTAGAAAGCCCCATCTGCTTGCAACAAATAGAGTCTTGCAGTATCTTAAAGCCATTCTAGGACATGGACTAATCTTTTTAAGCAAGTCTAAGCTTCATATAAAAGCATTTGCAGATGCAAATTGGGCTTCATGCCTTGACACAAGAAGATCTATTATTGGGTTCTATCTGTTCATTGGGGATTTTTTTAGTTTCATGGAAGTCCAAGAAAATTGTATCCTGATCTTCAGCAAAGTGTAAATACAAATCAATGCCTATTATAGTGTGTGAGATAGTGTGAATTCTTTTTTTTATTAGGGATATTTAGGTTGAACATTCACAAACAACTCTTTTATTTAGTGATGGTCAAGCTGCTCTTCACATAGGTGCCAATTTTTTGTTTCATGTGAGAACAAAACACATAGAAATTGATTGCCATGTTGTTAAAGATAAGGCATTGGAGGGAGTAATACGATTGTTGCATATAAGGACTCATTCACAGCTTGCAGACTTGTTAACCAAAGCATTGAGTGTTCATCAATTTCATATGCTGCTGTCCGATATGAATTTGGTTAATATTCATACCCCTTTTCATCTTAAGGGGGAGTATCAAAGCAATCAAGGGAAGCAAATAGATCATGAAAAGAAGAAATATAGTAAACGACAATATTATAATTGATGATTTAATGCCAGAAAAGCCCATTTATTACAAAGAAAATTTCAAACTTTTTTAAACTTGGTCCAATTTTATTATTGGATCTTGCACATGTATTCACATGAAATTTTAAAATTTGATCCAATCATATTGTAAGGGTCATATTTTTATGTAATTGACATATTCTTCAACAAAACGCACTTTATGTGTCATTGAGTCTTAGTTTCTAATGTTGTCCAGAAGACCTTGAAATTGTAAACAAGTGATATGTTTGAAGACACAAGAATGCTCAAGAAAAAATTGCATCTGTAGGTCTCATTACCTGTTGATCTATCGAAATTTAATGAACCTTTATACCCACTATGACACCTCTCGATCTATTGAGTTTCGGGAAAATTGAATTTAAAATTCTGTTTTTGGCCCATGGTGACTTGGCTTTCTAGGAATTTGGGCACTAGGGTTCCACAGCATATAAAAGACATATTTTATAGCCATCATAACAGAGAGTTAAATGCATAAAAAGAAATGCTGCGACATTTATGCACCTAGGATTTTATGCCAAGCTACTTCCAGTTCATCCAAGCATGGATTGAAGAACTCTACAAAGTTTTAACAATCAAAAAGGTTGATGTGGAGTTAGTCACGGATTGAGAGATTTGTGCAATTGAGAAATCTTCTACAAGATCAAGTCCAATTGGGGATTGGAGTTGAGACTGGTATAACTCAGTAGGTTCTACTATAGGTAGGTACTTTGGGATATGCCTATAGAGTAAGATTCCTTGTACTTGTAACCTTTTTTCTTGATTAGTGGATTCTTTGGGAGTGGTGATTTGAAATTCAACCGGTGGGATTACGCTTGCAAGGGTTTTCCCCATCATGATCAAATTGCTGTGTCAAACTTATTTTCTACTTCACTCTAATTTAGTTTAGTGATTTGATCGTGTCTTAATATGATTTGCATGTAATTTGATTAATTAATCAACTTGGGTAAATCTATAACCCAACATTTAGTACTTACATGAATGGTTTTTTCTTATAATTCAGATTGGTCTTGAGTACTCACATGTACAGACGTGCATTTGTGTGTCATTTATTATCCTCCTAAACTCAAATTCTAGCTCCGCGGCAATTAGGGATAACAGACCGCACAGCTAACAACCAAAACAAAGAAGGTTAGTAAGAAGTCAACTCCAAGAGTTTTTAGTTTTCTTGCCCTTTTTCTTTTTCACATTGGATTAGTTTCTTGCTAGATAAATGTTAAGTGTGCAACCCAAGGACATTTAATACGAGGCTATATGATCTGCTCTATCTCATACATTAAAAATTTTGTTAAAATAATCATAGAAGTGCTACGTTTACAACATTTTTTCAAAATGTTATAAGTGATAAATTGTTACTAGTTCTAATTTAAACTCACAAATGAAATTACTTTTTTGGCCACTAGTAACAGAGAGTAACAATTTGTCATTTAGGATTTGTTATGAAAATGTTGTAGACATAACATTTCTCCGTAACCATATTATAAGGCTAGTGCTTAAGACATCAATATGGATCAGACGAAAGTCTTGAGTCGTATTTTGACTTATGATTTTTTTTTTAAATCATAAAAAGACTCATTCTTGTGCGTGTGTGCACACACACACACACACACACACAAAAAAATCTATTATAGAGAAATACAATATAACGAATATGCTAATCTTTTGATGGATTTTTTTGCATTAAAATATTATACAGAGCTCACTTGAATGCTATTTTTATCAGATTGGTCTCAAGTGCTCGCATGTGTGTGTCATTTATTTTCCTCCAAGACTTAAATCCTAGCTCTGCCACAATTGGGGATAACAGACCACACAAGTAACAACCAAGCCAAAGAAGGTTAGTAAGAAGTCTTTCTAATTTTCTTTCTTGTTAGGTTCTGAAGTTTAGGATTTTATGTATTTAGAACTCTAATGTGTATTGTTGGCAAACCATGATCAAAACAATGTGTTTAGAAGTGTTTAAGTCTAGCTCAAAGTTGTGATTTTATGTAAAGTTGGAATCGAGTTAAAGCAGGAAGCATTGTGCCTTTCAGCCTGGCTCGATCGATCGAAAGACAGGCTTGATCAATCGAAGCTCGGGTAGAATGCTTTTCTGCAGATTCGTCCAACTCAGCCCTAGTTGTTTTAAAACGTTTTTAGGGTTTCTTATTTGTCCTAAGTATAAAAGGCAAACCCTAGCCACGTTTTAGTGTTGCTCATATTTTGCGGTTTGTGTAAATCTCTTGTGAGATCTAGAGGAGCTTTCTTTTACACAAACTTAGGGTTTTCAAGGAGAAGATTTATCTACGCCTTGATGATCAATTCAGTTGCTGCCATTGAAGCTTAAAGAAAACATAAGCGGGTGTGCTTGTAGTTGGTGGTGAATCCAAGAAAGAAGAAGTCCGTGGATTCGGAGCTTGCACGTGGTCGTGTCAGTAAGTTCTACTGGTTGGTAGCAATAAGAAGTCGAGCGTGGGGGCTTTTAAGTCTTATTGTATGAACTTCGATTCTTTCAAGATAGTGGATTCAAGTTTACCTTGAGGATAGTTAGGTTAAATCCTCCCCAGGTTTTTACCTGTTTGATTTCCTAGGTGATCATATCTTGTGTTATTTATTTTCCGCTGCTTTGCATGATTTGATATTTTATATTGTGATAACCTAGACTTGTTTAATTGGACTAAGTAACAACTTGGCTAATTATCTAGGTTTAATCAATTGTTTAAGGGGTCTAAAAAACTGTCAAGTGGTATCAGAGCGGGTAGCTCTTTTGTTGTTGATCCTTTGATCACTAAGCTGATCCTTGACCCCTGTTGTCATGGAACACGGACACTCTCTAATTATTCCTCCTCAATTTGATGGGAATAATTATGCTTACTGGAAAGGAAGGATGAAAGTATTCCTAAAATCCATTGATGAGAGGGTGTGGAACTCCGTTGAATACGGATGGGAGAAGCCCACTACTCCTGTTAGTGAGTGGGAAACTTCTCAAAAAGAAGCAGCTTCGTTTAATAGCAAGGCTATGAATGCGATTTTTAATGCTGTTTCTATGGAGGAATTTAAGAGAATCTCGAATGTTGAGATCGCTCATACTGCTTGGAATATCCTCCAGATTGTGCATGAAGGCACAAAGGCTGTCAAAATAAATAAATTGCAGCAATTGACTTCTAAATTTGAAAGCATTAGGATGTCTGATGATGAATCTTTTGATGAATTCTATGCTAAATTGAATGATATTGTTAATTCTGCTTTTAACTTGAGTGAAATCTATGATCAACCTAAAATTGTTAGGAAGATTCTTAGATCTTTGACTGAAGACTTTAGACCCAAGGTGACTGCCATTACTGAAAGCAAGGATGTGGACTCTATCCTCGTTGATAAACTTGTAGGATCTCTTCAATCCTATGAGTTGGATCTACCCAAAACTACCAAATCCAAATCAATGGCTCTTAAGTCAGTTGATGATGTTGAAGGTGGTGGATTTGATGATGAGTTTTCTGCTACAGAGATTGCCTATCTTGCCAAGAACTTTAGAAACTTTCTCAAGAATAGCAATAGAAAGGCAATAGGCACAAACACTGCTAAACCTAGAAATTTTAGGAAGCATGATCCTACTAAAGTTAACAACAATGATAAACCTAGAGAAAGAGTAGGTTAATCTTCAAACAATTCCATGGGCTCTCAGTGTTTTGGATATCAAGGGTATGTACACATGAAATCTGAATGTCCAACCTATTTGAAGTCTAAGGGTAAGGTTATGGCTGTAACCCTTAGTGATGGTGAAGTTTCTGATCATGAGTCTGATTGTGATGAGGATGGAAACTTCATTGCTTTCACCGCTACTGCTGTAATTGATGAGAGCATATCTGTTGAAGAGAACCCTTCTGATGGGGAACTCTCTGAAGATGCAGATCTTCAAGAGGCCTATAACAAACTTTGCAAAGTTGCTGCAAAGGCTGCTATGAATGTTGAACTTGGCCTGAAGAAAATTGAATCTCTTGAGCTTGAAAAGAAAAATTTGCTTGTTAAATTGTTTGATGCTAATGATCTTTTGAACAATGTGAAAACTGAAAACATGCTTTTGCTTGATAAAGTTAAATCTTTGGAACTTGATTTATCTGTTGCTAGATTTGCTAGTTCTAAACTTGATCAAATGCTGAGTGTTCAAAAGTCGTCTTCTGACAAAACTGGATTAGGTTATGTTGATAGCATCTCTGTGTCCGCTCCCCATTCCACAAAGTTTGTTCCTTCATCGTCTTCTTCTGAACCTTCAGTGAGTGAGATAGTGAGTGAAACTGTCAAACCCCCTGTGAGTGAGGTTGTTAAACCCTTAGAAGGTTCATCATCTAGGAAGATTAGGGTTGATCTGAAAGAATCTAAGCCTAAGAAGCCTACCCTATCTAAGGACAAGACACATGATAAACCTGCATGGGTTTGTCACTTTTGTGGAAAGTCTGGACACATCCGTCCAAATTGCTATAAGCTGCAAGCTGCTAAGAGAGCAAACAAACCAAAAGTACTTGTGCCTCAAGAACTTGATCCTATGGTACTTATTGGTGATTTGGTAAAGGCTTTAAACCTTTATTCCAATCCTGGAGTTGTTATTCATTCTCAAGTGAATAAGAACTCCAATGCTCATGGTGCATCTAAAAGGTTTTGGATGCAAAAGACTCGACCTAACTGAGTCTTTCTGACATGGTCCTTGTGCTTCATTGCTCTACCCTTTGTGACCATTGTTCTTTGGTTTTGTTTTTGTTTTTTTTTTTGTTTTTTTTGTTTTTTTTTTGTTTTTTTTTTTTTTTTTTTGTTTTTTTTTGTTTTTTTTTTTTTTTTTTTGTTTCTAGGATTTGCATAGCATAACATTTATGCATTTCATTCTAGGTGTTTTTATTTTTAATAAAAAAAAAAAGGAAGAAAAAGGAAGCACATTTTGTTTTGCACTATTCTTCTTGGTTTTTGAGAACAAGGTTGGTCAATTTATTTTCACATAACATGTCTTTTGTACCTTGTTTAGCTTTGATGAGCTTATTCATTGCACTTTACTAGTTGAAGCTTTGTAGTGCATGTTGTGTGGGAAAAATGTTTATGGTTTTTAATTACTATATCTTAATCTTGAAGTCACATGTTTTTAAATGTTGGACTTGAACTTTTAGAGAAAGGCATAAATAACCATCTCACCACTGTTCACTAGCCAATCATGAACACCTTAGTGCATATCATAAGATTTTGTGCTCGAGAAAGTGTAGCACATGCACAAAAAGAACATAAGGTGAAGCCTCGGGTTAAATTGCTTAATTCTTAAAATCAAAATTGGTGTGTACTATTAGGCTTGATGCCAAACTCACATAACTTAAAATTGGAATGTATATTATGAGGCATAAATACAAGAAACTTACATGATTGCAAGCTTATGATCTAGGAGATGTGGGAGTTATATGATGTAACTCTTTAGGTGATAGACTCTTTTAAATTCTTTGTGATGAATTTTGTAGACTTTGTGATTGATTGCTATTCACATATCACCTCACATGTATCTCAAGCTTTTGCTAGTTGCACACACTACACGAGTTACTCTTTGCTAAACATTGTACATGTTATTGTGTGTGTTTATGGTCTGACCAACCAAATTTTGCAAATACTTTGAATTATGTGCAAACTTAATTTGTTGCTTGAAAATTTGTGGAGAATGCAAGAAATTTTGTTTTTGGAAATTTTGGGCTTAAAATCCTTGATTTAAAAATCATATCATCCCATACTCATGCATTTTTGTTCTTAAATTTCAATGCTTTGAGTTAAATCAACTTGTTTTTCAAAAATTGTGTTTTTCCTCAAAAATATGGTGAGCCTCTGCCTAATTCGATCAGTCCATTCTGTTTTTCGATCAATCGAAATTTTTTAAATTTGAGAGAGAGAGTCTCTGTCTGTTTCAATCGATCGAGGCTAATTTTCGACCGATCGAAACTCGTGAATCATGTTTTTAAAAAAGACAGATTGGACTTTTTCAAAGTACTTTTTCAAATAGTTTTTCAACTTTTCTCTCTCTCCGCGTTGGCTCCAGGCTCCACCATCCAATTTTTGTCGTTTTCCTTCAAGATTTTTGCAAGGTTTTTGTCCTTGGAGGCTGGTAAGTCCCTTTTGCCCTTCCTTTTCAAGTTTCTTTCTTGATTTCATGCATTTTTCATGCATTATCATGGGCATTTTCGGCACTTTCGACATATTGGGGTTTTTGATGATTCGAACCTATTTTGGTGAAATTGATCAATGGGTTTTTGTGCTATGATGCTATAATGATGTTCCCTATAGTTTAATTTGATCAATTTTGTGGTTTTTGAAAAATTGGAAATTCTAGGGTTTTGAATTTGATCCGAATTGGGGATTTTGTCAAATTGGCTTAAATTGATGAAATTGGCTTATCCAATTGATGTATTTGGTCATTATTTTTGTTATTATATCATGTGTAATGATCAATTCGTCAATATTTTTCAAATTGATCAAGTGGTTTTTCAAATTTTGGGGTTTTTGTGTTAAAATCTTAATGTTCAAGCCAATTTTGTAATTTGAACCTTTTGGACTTGATTCGTTGCATTAGAACATGCATCATGACATTTAAACTTGTTCATGCATCATATAGATTTTTATTCTATATTCTGTTTTTGTGCTAACATACAGTTTGCCCTTGGTTCTGGTTTTGTGTTTTTGTTCTTTTGCTCTGTGTTTTGATTCTTATCTTAGCACCATGCCTAGGAAAACTAGAGCCAATAGGACTCCTTCCACTTCTTCTGTTTCTCCCTCTAGGGTTGAGGAGTTTAGGAACGATAAGTGTCATGAGGTCTATGAGACTTTGAACCGTAAACGTAAGATATGGTCTGAGCGAGCTGTTGTGTTAGATGAGCTTGATCCGGCCATTAGGGCCAATTTTGAGTCTAGAGGTTGGTTGCCTCTCTTAGAGGTAGATCATCCACCCCCAACCGCCCTGATTAGAGAGTTCTTCTCGAACCTCTCTTGCCACGTCTATGATTCCAACACCCTTGTTAGGAGTTGGATACGAGGTGTAGAGTTCACCATTACCTCTCGGGTAGTGGCTGAGGCTCTTGGGGTGCCGGTTGTTCGGGATGCTGACTATCCCTATGATGAGTCACCCTCATTAGACGTTGTCATGTCTTACATCACTGGGTCATCTATCCAGTGGGGTTCTGATCCTCGGATCACGTCCGCTGAGCTTACCGAAACGGCATATCTCTTTTTTAGGATAGCGTGTCATTCCTTGTGGCCTATCTCTCACTTCCACACCTTCCTTTTAGAGCGATGTGTGTTTTTGTATGCCTTTGTTTCTGGAGCATCTATCAGTTTTCCTCACTTGTTCCTTCGTTTCTTTGAACGAGGTTCATAGGAGTTCTGCCATAGGGCATGCACTGATTCATCTTATTTTCATTCATAGGATTTTGCTCTTCTTAGGTCTAGATGATTTTCCGTCTGGTGAGCCTGTTTATGTGATTGCTCCCATAGGTGCCACCTTTCTTCGTCAGAGGGCTGCTCAGTTGAGAGTTGCTCATTCTCGTCCTAGAGGTGCATCATCTAGTGGTGTTCCCCCTCCTTCCTCTTCTACAGGTACAACTGCTGCTGAGACTTCAGGTGCTGCTGCTGATGCTGATGTTCCTCCACCGACTGCTTCGGATGATTCAGACATTCGTCACACGTTGGATCATGTCTTGACTGTTCAGGCGGTTCAAGGACAGATTTTGGTGGATGTGCTCGATGAGATCCGTACCTTGCGTGCGGAGTTGGCGCAGTTTAGACCACCTCCCTTTTGATGATGGATATCTTGGTTGCCCTTTGGCATTCCGTCACAAAAAGGGGGAGTACTTTGTAGGGTTTTTGTTTTTAGGGGGAGTTTATTTGTTTTTGGTTGAAACTTGTGGAGTTTAGATTGTATCTAGGTGCTTCACTTTGTACTTATGCATTTTTAGCTCTTACCTTGTTTTTGATGGGATATTCTTGTTAGGGGGAGTTTTATGTTTTGTTGGTACTTTATTTGTTTCTTGTTTCAAACTGCTTATTGATTTATATTTATGAGTTATTCATTGATATATGTCTTTATTTGTGTGTTGTTTGAAATCAAGAAGTTATTTTGTTTACTTGTATTGTTTCCACACATGCGGTTATGCATTTTGTTTAGTGTTTCAGGAAATATACAGGTTGATTCAATTGAGCTGCTGTCTAAACTTGCAACTAATGGATAGTAGTTAGGATTGAATTTGTTTTATGAGCTTTATCTTGTAAAGGGCTTTTTATTTTGTAAACTTTGAGTTTCTAGTTGTGTTTTGTCACGGATTGCCAAAGGGGGAGTTTGTTAGGTTCTAAAGTTTAGGATTTTATGTATTTAGAACTCTAATGTGTATTGTTGGCAAACCATGATCAAAACAATGTGTTTAGAAGTGTTTAAGTCTAGCTCAAAGTTGTGATTTTATGTAAAGTTGGAATCGAGTTAAAGCAGGAAGCATTGTGCCTTTCGGCCTGGCTCGATCGATCGAAAGACAGGCTTGATCGATCGAAGCTCGAGCAGAATGCTTTTCTGTAGATTCGTCCAACTTAGCCTTAGTTGTTTTAAAACGTTTTTAGGGTTTCTTATTTGTCCTAAGTATAAAAGGCAAACGCTAGCCACGTTTTAGTGTTGCTCATATTTTGCGGTTTGTGTAAATCTCTTGTGAGATCTAGAGGAGCTTTCCTTTACACAAACTTAGGGTTTTCAAGGAGAAGATTTATCTACGCCTTGATGATCAATTCAGTTGCTGCCATTGAAGCTTAAAGAAAACATAAGCGGGTGTGCTTGTAGTTGGTGGTGAATCCAAGAAAGAAGAAGTCCGTGGATTCGGAGCTTGCACGTGGTCGTGTCAGTAAGTTCTACTGGTTGGTAGCAATAAGAAGTCGAGCGTGGGGGCTTTTAAGTCTTATTGTATGAACTTCGATTCCTTCAAGATAGTGGATTCAAGTTTACCTTGAGGATAGTTAGGTTAAATCCTCCCCAGGTTTTTACCTGTTTGATTTCCTAGGTGATCATATCTTGTGTTATTTATTTTCCGCTGCTTTGCATGATTTGATATTTTATATTGTGATAACCTAGACTTGTTTAATTGGACTAAGTAATAACTTGGCTAATTATCTAGGTTTAATCAATTGTTTAGGGGGTCTAAAAAACTGTCATTTCCCCATTTTTTCCACCTTGGATTAATTTCTTGCTAGATAAATGTTGAGTCTATAACCCAATGACATTTCATATGAGGCTATATGATCTGCTCCATCGCATACATTAAAAATTCTGTTGAAATAACCATATCATAAGACTAGTGTTTAAGACATCAATATGGATAAGGTGAAAGTCTTGTGTTCTACTCTTGCTAATCTCTCAAGAGATACTGAAAGACTTGTCAAATTATAAAGGAAAGAATTTTTTTTTAAAAGGAAAAAACACAATCTTTTTTTTTTTTAATCTGAATAAGTGTAACATTGGTATTAATGAGAACCCAAAAGGACAGTGTGGGAGAAAGATGCCCCCTTCTCTATTAGTAGGATTTAGTATAGAACCTCGGATGATGGAAATGGAGCGTCTTCCTCTCAAATTACAAAAAACTTCCCAATTTGCTATCTCATGGGCAAGAAAAGAAGTAAAATATCTACAATAATAGGTGCTGTAGACCAGTTGGGAACCACAGTAGAACAGTTAATGGGTTCAATTACCTTTAGAGCATCCACTTCTAGAATAATAGCTGAAAAACCTTCTTCTTTTCCCATTTTAATGGCTAACAGAGTTGCATGTGCTTCAAGCCCACAAAAAATCCCCCCTTCCATAATCTTATTGCATGCTGCAATCAATTCTCTTGTGATCCCTATATATAGCAGCTAGGATAACTGAGAAACTTCTCACAGTTGAGTAATGCTAGGACCACAACTTTTGCCACAAATTTTGTCACAACTTGCTCACGTGGCAAGTCATGAGTGGTGGAGTTGTGGACCCACCACTTTTACATCACCACTCACAACTTGCCACGTGAGCAAGTTGTGGCAAAAGTTGTGGTCCTAACCTCACAGCTGCATCAAAGTTTATCTTTACTATACCCTTGGGGAGGCAGGTTCCACACTTCCTTGATGAGAGTTACGCTCTTTTGCCCCCGTATCATTTTGTGAATTGTAGAATGCTTTGATATTTCTTGCCACAATAATAGTATCAACTGTGTGTGGATCAAACAGAAACCTATTACTAGCCATAGCTTATCACAAAAATAAATGCACAACAAAGCAAGAAATTCTGTTCATCTTCTCTAGGAATCTTAACACTATTGTTTGTATTGAGAATTAAGCCAATCCCACTACTCATGGATTGTAATCCAAGCTCTTGGAAATTTATTGGCCAATCATACAAATACCACACGATTTAAGCAACAGAAAAGAAATTAAAAGATGCTCAGCAGTTTCCAAGTTCCTTGACATAGCAAACATGAAAATCCTCAATTCAAATCTGTTCTTGAGCACCTCCTGAGTTGGGATCACATTCCATGCAATTTTCCAAAGAATATTTCAAAACTATTCATGGATCTTGAGTTCCACAACTGATTCAAATCTGCTCTTCTAAGAGGACGTGCAGAGTTGAAACGGGAGATTTGGTCAGATCTAATTGCTATTTAGTTATGTATTACCCATTGGCGTTCCATGTCCAGAAGAATTTCTCCTATTTTGGCTCAAAAGGTATATGGATCTTCAGTAGTTGGGCTGCAGAATTTCTACCGAAGTATCAGCCACTTTAGCTCTATCCCAACAATTGGTGGAGAGGATCTTGGGCAAGGGCTTATAGTTTGGGAGGGTGGGGACCTACGGGTCCTCCAAAACATTACCACAATAACCCCTATTTACCCTGAAACAAGCCCTTTGTGTAGGAAGTCCCGACCTAAAAATATTACTTTCCATAGCCATGCAGATTGTTTTAAAGATTTTGCTCATAGAAAAGAGGAACCTCATTTAAGTAATTTGCATTCAGAGTTTTCACACATCGTCTGTCTTCATTTGTTAGAACCTTCCAACCCAGCTTGGAGATCAAAGCTTTGTTGAAATCTTTTATTCTTCTCAGCCCCAAACTTTCCACTTCTTTTGGTTGACAAATAGATTCTCATGATTTCAGGTACAATTTCTGTTTCTCATCCGTTTTCCCCCACCAAAAAATACGCGAAGTTTTATCTATTTTTGAACAGAAGTAGCTACTGACCTTATTAGTCAAAACCTGGCAGCTTGAGATATAACTTTTAATTTCCATCACTGTACTCTTTTCTTTATATTTTCAACTACCTTATCTAAAGACTTGCTTCTTGACATCTTAGAGCACATAGGTAAGCCCACGTACTTGAATGGAGAAGTCTATGAAGCACGGACGCGGCACCGGAGGTGCCGCACCCGCGTCGGACGCGGCCGGACGCGGCGACGCGCGAGGGACGCCGTTGCCCGCGCGTCCGGCCGCATCCGACCGAGTCCTGCCACGTGGCAGGCTCGAGATCTCAGCCGACTCGCGCCGATGCGGCTCCGACTCGGGCCGATTCGGGCCGACTCGGGCCGTATCGGCAGATATCGGCCGATATCGGCTGAAACGGCCTAAATTAAAAAAAAAAAAAAAAAACACACAGAACGCACCGTTTAATCTAAATACTAAACCCTACTCACTCGTTTCTCACTCTCATTAGCTCTCTGCCTCTTTTTCATTAGTTCTCTCATCACTACCTCTCTCTCATTCCGTCTCACTCTCTCTTGCTCTGATCTCTGCGACTCTGCCTCTGTCTCTGGCTCTCTGCTTGGCTGGTTGCTGTGACTTTGTGGGTTGTGTTTAATTTATGAACATCATGTTTTAGTTATTATCTACTATTGTCTATTGCTCTTAAATTTGGTATATATTTGTATAATGTAAAAAAGTATGCTTAGCAATATATTAAAAATATAAATAAAAATATTTTTAATAATTTTTTAATTGCCGAGTCCCGCCGCACCCGCACCCACCTTTTTCAAAAATTGCCGAGTCCCGCACCCGCACCCGCACCCGCACCTGAGTCCCGAAACGCACCCGTGCTACATAGGGAGAAGTACACTCTAGATTTAAGATTCTGCCAAGCTTAATTTTTTTGTTCAGCTATTGACATTTTTGCTCAGCAGCAGGAAGATTTAGAACCATTAATGATTTTACCAGACCACTTCTGATATTTATCCAAACATCTCAACACTTCTTCCGCATGTGGTACCTCAGCCTTTGCAAAAATCAGTATATCATCTGCGAATAGCAAGTGGCTTACACTTGGGCTTGTATGTGACAACAGTGTAACCTTCTATCCTGCCTTGGTTCTTGGCCTGAAGCAAAAGTTTAGAGAAAAGTTCTGATCCAAAAATAAAAAGGAATGGGGATAGCAGATCCCCTTGCTGTACCCTTTTGAAGATTTGAAAAAATCCAACATAGAGCCATGACTAGGATTTAGAAGACGGCTAGATATACATTCTTCAATTAGCTTCATCCAGTCTTCACTAACCCAAGCAGCCAAGAATCTTTAGAAGAAAAGACCACTTCATTTTATCCTAATTAATTTCAAGGCCATGTATCCATTCTTCCTAATTGCTTCCTGAACAATGATCGTGTTGTCTTGAATTAGCCTTCTAGGGCAAAAGCTCTTGTCAAGGAGAGATTGTATTAGGAAGAAACTGCTTTGAGATTACCTTGTAACAAACGTTGCACAAGCTTATCGGACCAAAACTACTAACCAATGAAGCCTCCACAACCTTTGGGATATCAAAGCAATGAAAGTGCTGTTTGTTTCCTTGAGTAGCTTGGCATTCTTAAAAAAATAAAAAATAAAAACACAACTTCACACACATCAACTTTAATATTTTCCCAGAACTTCTTGTAGAATAGGGCTGACTTACCATCGGGAACTGGACTTTTGTTAGAACCAAGAATGAAAATTGTAATTCTGATCTCCTTAACAATAGGGATGAAGCAAAGTAGTTGGTTATCTTCATAGGTTATCACAGAAGGTAGCAATTCCCTTGCTTCACTAGGAAAAGTGGGGTTTGTAGAAGAGAAGATCCTTGTATAAACCTGAGAAGCAAGCCCCTATGTTCTCTCTACCAAATACCCATCCCCATTAAAGTTTTTTTAGAAAATCGATTGATTTCTTCCTCATTATTGTCATGAGATGGAAGAAACAAGTATTAAGATCTATGGTCTTTAATCAATCTACTCTTGAATTTGCCTCCACAAAATTTCTCTCCTCTTCAACAATTCGTTATACTCCAAGCTTAATTTCCTTTTTTCCTCTTCATTTGCTTCAGAAACCTGGCCCTTTCGTAAACTTTCCGGAGCATCCTTTAAAGATTTGAGATTATCCTGTACACTCCCAAATAATGAACAGTTCGACACTTTCATTTTGTTTTTGCCAATAGCCTGTAGAAATGGTTTTTGCCATTCTATATTTGCGACCGCCCTATTTAATGTTTCTTACCTTGTGACGTAATCAGTAAAATTGAATCATAGTAGTATTTATTATTACTAAGCTCTTGTTGAACAACATTAACAAGACAACAACCATAACATTATTTAATTTTCATTAATAAAAAATTTTATTTATTTCTATTAGTCTTTTAACACTTTCACATTTTTCACTTTAGCTTCCATAACACCTATGACTCTTTATCTCCACTATTTTCAACTTCCCAGGTAAACTCCTTAATGCCTCAAACTTTCTATCTCCTCCTTTCTTACCTCTTCCTCTTCTCATTGAATCCAAACAATTCATACTTGTTCAGTTGCCATTGCTCCTATAAAATCAAATAGAAGATATATAAACCATTAAAACGTTCTTTGTTTCTCTTACCCATAAGGGGAAAGGTTTTGGATTTAACTTGTACCAATATAGAGCTTCTTTCAAAACAACAAGCCTATATACTTGAATGGGGATATCGCTTTATTCCATAAAATCATATGGTAATTCAAATGTGTTTTATATATTGGAGTGTTATGTGTTTTTAATTTTTAATTTTTATTTTTTTATGTCTCTTTTACAATGAAATGTTGCTAAGAAAGTGGTTTGCTCTCTGTTTCGATGTTGAAGGTAAACAAATATTTGCAGTTCTATATTTCCACGTGTTTGATAAAATGACTATAAGAAGGATTATAAATAATAATAATAATAATAAACAAAAATGGCGATGTTCATGTAGAAGAACAAATATTAAAGAGTACTATTATGTTAGTAAACTTCATTCATAAATGGGTTTTCAACACTCATAAAAAATTCCTAAGGTGTGTTTCATTGGATTTCATTGCAGTAATAAGGATAGTAAAAAAGAATATTAGGTAAGAAAAATTTTGATTCAATATCTTCTTATCCATTAACGTGTGTGTGTGTGTGTGTTAAAAATACTTAGTATTCTCAAAAGAAAAAATAATTGGTTAATTCCACATTGGAAAATAAGCGTGAGTTAAAGAGGTTTAAAGTTTGTGCTGTGTATCCAAGAATTAGACCATTTTGAATATACACCACTGTAAGTTTCTTTAAAAACCTTCTCCCCTCTCTCCGTGTGTGTGTGTTTGTGTTAAATGTATCTAAGAGTTAGGTCATTTTGGATATACACTACTTCAAATTTCTTTAAAAACCTTTTCCCCTCTCCTCGTGTGTGTGAATGTTAAAAATACTTAGTATTCTAAAAAAAAAAGCATCTAGTTCCATAAAAAAGTTACATCATCCCCAAAAATGAAAGCCCAAAATTTTCACCAATTAGCTCCAATGAAAAGAAAGCAAAAAACCAATATTTGATAAATTAAAAAGAAAATGTTCTAGCAGTTGTTGGATTTTTTTTCATTACCTCCTGAATTTTAGAAGTAGAAATAAAGAACAAAGATTTGCATAATGTCTACTTCATATTAGGATGCATTGAACCAAAAAATGACAAAATATATTACTTATACTACAAATAAGCTCCATTTTCATTATCATGTCATCTTGGCCAAAACATAATAAAGTATCTAAAAATTGTAACTCTAATGCATAATAATAATAATAATAATAATAAAATCAAAATCCTTTCTAGAATGGTTCATAGAATACAAAAGTTATCAAACACTATAAGAACAACTCTTTCTTTGCCTATAGGTAATACAAATGTTTGACTATATGAGTATGCTCTCGATTGTTTTAATTAATTTAAATGACAATCAATTAGGCTCCTCTATTATATTAGAAAATAAAACGCATTTTAGGTTTTAATTATTTTTTATTAATTATTATCAATAAATCACAATAATCATTCAAATAATAATTACATTCTCACTCACCTATATATATATATGAACAAACCATAACATGGAGTGCACAAGTATGAGAGTAATATTCAACCACACAAAAATTTACATTAAGGTTTGTCTTCTTTTTATTTTTATTATTATTCTTATTGTGTCAATTTGAATTCATTGTTTTTGTAAAAGCCATATTTACTCTACACTATGTTTAATTATAAAGTTTCTAGGATGTGTCATATATTTGATGGCTGATTTAAATGATTTCTTGAAAAATTTTGTTTGAATAACTTGATAAATTTTGTTATATGTCTTTGGGTTTTTTAATTTTTAATTAATGGTAGTTTACTAACTTATGTGGTAAAAATTTTATTTCAGAGATTCACAAAATGATCCTTAACAAATTATTATTATAAAACTTTTACTTTTAAATAATTAAGTTTAACCACAAAATGATCATTAATAATATTCTCACGCATTGCTCGGGTTTGCGATTAGTATGACCTAATAGTCAATACTTAAACTTGAGTTAGTGTCAAGCAAGGAAAACCACTAGAGTCAACACCTAGGCTTGAGTAAGGGCCAAGCAATGCAGATCTAGAAGAATCCAAAATGCCACTTTTTTTCATTCATCATAATCTTCATTTCCTTGAAAAAAGTACAATAAAGGATTGCTAAATCTTAGTTCTAATTGTCATAAGAAGCCCTAATTGCCATATTACAAAAATAACATTGCTTCCAAATTTAAAATACTAATAACCTAATAAACTACTATGACTTAAATTGTAAAAATAAAGCCAACTTGCAAACATAAATAATATTAAATAAAAATAAAAATCTCCTTGTGCATCCAGCATCACTATGCCTCTCGTTAGACCATTGATCGACACCCAGTGAAACCCAAATCAATCAGCCCGGTGTCATTCTTGAAGCCTCTTAAGCCCCTTGAGGAAGAAGAAGCCAACAATCTTCCACTTTTCTTTCACTCTGATTCATAATTGCATTGAAATCTCCTATGGACAGCCATCACCTCACAAAAGAACTTGCAATGGCGTGAAGAGAAGCTTGAGAAGAAGCTTTACAAGTAGCCATTGGAGGACCATAAAAAGCAATGAGCATCCATGGTCTGTTGATAGGCTTTGAAAAACTAAAACATTGATGACATTTTGTTTTGGAACAAGACCTCAAGGTCTATCCCATTCCCATCCTTCCCAAATAAGCATAGACCTCTAGCAAACCCTTTAGCTAGAAGGGTCATTTCAAAATTATACCCCAACCTTCTAACTAGAGACTTTATTTTTATACAATCCACTTTTATTTCTAGCAAAATAAACCTATGATCTTGCACTCATGCCTGTAGGCTACGAATTGCCGCAAGGCGAGTCAACCCACGACAATTCCAGTCAAGGATGACCATGGATGAGTAGGGGGCATGGATAAACCCACCTCCTCAGCCTATGATAAAGAACCCTAAACTCCCCTTCACCCACAACATAATAGTGAAAACAAACCCTTTTTTTTATTTTTTATTTTTTTATTTATAGAAAATAGTGAAAACAAACCTTAGCATTAATGTTAACGTGTAATAGGCTCGTGGGTTTTAGGCCCACTTTACTTGTCTTGCTTAGCGCACATACTTGTATAGTACACTTGCCTACTATATAAAGACACTCTTGTATATGTTATTACATGAGAAATATAATACAATCTTCCAGTATTTTTAATATGGTATCAGAGTCACTAGTTTGACCTTTTTCTTAGCATTCTTATCTTTTGGTGTTACTCCATACTCACAACCACTTTCACCGCCACAGCCATTTGTCGTCGAACCTTCGATGCATCTCAATCGTTATCTTTAGGTTCTTGACCTGCAACCACTGCCATTAAGGAGCCCCACACCGCAAAGACCACTGCCCATAGTGTTGCCTCCATGAATCCTACTCCAATTACACTTTTCCAAGTACCACCTTGATCACCATCCGCTGATTTGCTCAATTGTGGAAACAGTGCCACAATAGGAGTCTTCACATACCACCAATGCTATTTGCATCAAACTCACATGTGTCATGCATCGCACGCGCCTAGTTCACAATTTGCTGACGTTATTTGCCACGCCATCACTACGCATCATCATGCCACGTTAGCCCTATGCATCATCTTGCCACGTCTACTATCTACCACATCAGCACTCACCATTAACTTGGTTTGACCTACAAAGTTGACTTTGATTGTTTTAATACTACCAATTTGACTGTTGACGTTTGGGTTTGACTATTGACTTCAGGTGTTGACTTTTGGCTGAATAGTCAAAAGTTTCAAAAGGGACTAGCTTGCTCAGTTTTTCATGTAGATTCCAATTTTGAATTCTATTTCATCATTTAAAGCTCCTAAATCACTCAATTGGCCTATATTTGTAGTCTAGGTACTCCTTACCTAGTTTTTTGTATAGATTTCATTTTTGCAATCTATCTTGGCTTATTTTTCCTCAAAACGAAGAACAAGGATATTTCTTCTTCTCATTGCAACAATCATTGCCGCCAAACCAATAAAAGCTTTTGCAATTATTGCAAACATCTTGGCCATAGTATTCAGACTTGTTATCGTCATCGACAATCCAACAAACGATTTTTCAATTTTTGCAAACATCTTGGTCATACTATTGAGACATGCTATCATTGCAACAAATCAACTGCTCCTATTGCGGCTATTACTAACAATGAGACTACCAACCAATGGCTCCCATCTTAGTTAAGTTCAAGTCTTCTGGATCCACTATCACCATTTCCACAATTGACTTGCAAAACATCATCGCTAATACCATTCATATGGTTGGTAATGCATCTTTTTCTTCTTCTCTCTAAGCTTTATTTGGTATGTCTCCTTCTTCTTGGCTTATGGATTCTGCTTGTTGCAATCACATGACACCTCACACGTCCTTATTTTCTCAACTTGAACCTCCACCACACCTTTTTAATATTCATACAAGTGATGGTTCCATAATGCAAGGTCATAATATAGTTTCTATCTTGACCTCTAACCTCTTAGTTTTTGGGGTTTTTAATGTTCCTAAACTTTCTTAAAATTTATTCTATGTGGGACAATTAGGTTATCACATTACCCTTAATTATTTTGGGTGTACTATGTAGGATCCGAGGATGAGACAAGTTCTTGAGACTGGTCCTAGAGTTGGGCAAATGTTTCCCGTGGACATCCTTTATATTCCATCTATTGCTCATGTCTCTGTTGTTGTTATGGTTTCTTCTATAATTTCTCTCTCACTTTGGCATGCTCGACTTAGTCACGTATCTTCCTCTTGGGTAAAACACTTAACTTCTAGAGGTTTGTTAGATTCAGCATCAAAAAAAAAATTTTGATTGTGTTTCATGTCAGTTAGGAAAACAACCAGTTTTGCTTTTTAAGAATAGTGAACCAGTGTCTACTAATATCTTTGACCTAATTCATTCTAATGATTGGGGGACTTCACCTGTTTCTAGTATTGATGGATCTCAATATTTCGTTGTCTAGGTTGATGACTATTCTTGTTATAGTTGGATATTTCATATGAAAAATCATTCTGAATTGTTACAAATATATTGAAACTTTGCAAAAATAGTTGAAATTCAACTTTCTAAATGCATCAAAATTGTTTGATCTAATAATGCTCTTGAATACACTTAATATGCTTTCCAAGCTATTTTGTATTCTTATGGCACTATTCATCATCTAACTTGTCCAAGTACCTCTCAGCAAAATGGTAGAGCCGAACAAAAACTTTGTTATATTTTTAACACTATTTGTGCTCTCCTTCTCTCTGCCAAAGTTCCTACTCTATTTTAGGGCGAAGATGCTCTTCATGTGATTCATGCTATTGATTGCTTTCCCAACACTGTTATCCAAAATCAAACTCCATATGAGTGACTTTTTGGGTCACCTCCTGACTATCACCACCTTCGCTCATTCTGTTATGCATGTTATGTTCTTCTTTAACCTCATAAGTATAACAAACTTGAGCCTCGATTTAAGCTTTTTTGTTTTCTTGGCTATGACAAAACTCAAAATGGGTATCGGTGTTATGATCTTGTCTCTCATCATCTTCATATCCCTAGAGAAATGTTGTCTTTTGGGAACATCATTCCTTTCTTGAGCTCTCTCACTTTTGTTCCTCCCTGCCTACCTCCTTTGTCTTAGAACTCTTTCCAAACAAGTCACATATTCCTTCCCTAGTTGCTCTCAATCCTCTAGACTTCTCTAACCAACCACCAGATATTTTTGATGCCTCTCTTAGATCACCCTTAAATGAACAGATCGAAGATGAGCTACCCAACTTTATGTCTAGGTCCCCTACTCCTACTTCTGCTCCACCTGAAGATCTTGCACAATCATCACTCAACTCGAGTAAGATCCATTCTTGTACATTGACTTGACTATCATTGTTACACTATCCTTGTTGTACTACATGAGCCTCACACTTATCATGAGGCTTCCACTAACTCTTTATGGCAGATTACAATTAAAGAAAAACTTGATGCATTATCCAAAAACCATACTTGGGATTTGGTGAATCTCCCTCCTAGGAAGTTTGTGGTTGATTGTAAATGGATCTATAGAATCAAGACTTGCTTTGATAGGTCCATTATAAAGCTTGTCTCGTTGCAAAAGGTTTTACACAGGAGTATGAAATTGATTACGAAGAGACCTTTACTTCAGTTGCTCGAATCTCATTTGTTCGTGTTCTCTTAGCTATTGCTGCTGCTAATAAATGGGATCTTTTTCAGATGGATGTCAAAAATGATTTCTTTAATAGGAATTTAAGTGAAAAAGTTTATATGCAACCTCCTCCCGATCTCTCTATTGAATCAAATAAGGTTTGCACCTTTGGCGTGCACTTTACGGCCTTAAACAAGCTCCACTAACTTGGTTTAACAAGTTCAACTCTACTATCTTTCTCTTGGGTTACACTGCCAGTCCTTATGATTCTGCCTTATTTCTTCGTTGCATCGACAAAGACACTATATTACTTCTCCTGTATGTGGATGACATGATCATAACTGGTGATGACCTCAGTGGTATTCAAGAACTCAAGGATTTTCTCTATCAGTAGTTTGAGATGAAAAATCTTGACAATCTCAGCTACTTTTTGGGTCTTGAAATCACTCATTCAATTGATGGACTTTATATTACTCAAGTCAAGTGTGCTTCTGAACTTTTGTATCGAACTAGACTTATTGATAGTAAAACTGTTGATACTCTAGTTGAACTTAATGCGCAGCTGACTCCTTTAACTTGGAAACCACTGTCTAATCCCTCTCTTTATAGACGATTGGTTGGCAGCTTGGTTTATCTCATTGTCACTCATCTAAACATTTCTTATGTTGTTCACCAAAGGAGCCAGTTTCTGTTTGCTCCACGATCAACTCACTATGTTGTTGTCCTGTGCATTCTTCAATACTTGAAGTACACTATCTTTTATGGCCTTTACTACTCTGCTCAATCTCTTGTTCTCTGTGCACTCTCTGATGCTAATTTGGCAGACATCCCACTGATCGAAGGTCAATTGTTTCCTTCTTGGTTCTTCTCTAATCTCTAGGTGAAGCAAGAAACAAACTGTTGTAGCCCACTCCAACACTGAAGTGAAATATTGTGTCCTTACTAATACCACATTTGAACTCTTCTAGATCCGATAGCTTTTCAAAGATTTAAATGTGTCCACATCCTCTACTACTCCTCTTTATTGTGATATCCAAAGTGTCATTTATATTGCTCACAATGATGTCTTCCATGAACAGACTAAACACACGAGACTGATTGTCATTTTATTCATTATTATCTTGTCCATGGTGTTCTCAAGCTGCTCTTAGTCTCCTTTCAAGATCAACTTGCAGATATTTTCACTAAGTCACATCCTAAGGGACGTTTTCGTACTTTGGTTGACAAGTTCAAGTTGGTTTCATACCCACCTTGAGTTTGAGAGGGGTTGTTAACTTGTAATAGGCTTGTAGGTTTTAGGCTCACTTTACTTATCTTGCTTAGCACACATACTTATATAGCACACTTGCTTACTTTATAAAGGCACTTTGTATATATTAATTTTTTTTTTTTTTGAAACATATATGTTATTACTTGAGAAATACAATACAATCTTCTAATATTTCTAACCATTAATGTTTGGTTTATTTCATGCTCTCTCTTTGATGCTCAACCTCCTCAATTTTGCCCTATTTGCTTGCTTTTTGGCACCACTTTCAGCTATTGAGGTTTCATTATAGGGATTGGCACCATCATCAATGGTGATAGATGGTGATAGGCTGATAGCTTCAATCTCTTTGATTCACCCATCATGGCATCTTCTGACCTGAGTCATCACCGAAGCCAAAAAATAAAAAATAAAAAGTTTAGATTTCAAATTTACATAATCGTCAAATTTGACATCCCCTGCATCTAGGATATGAAACTTTGACCTCCCTCGTATTGGAGGTCAAACACATTGACTTTGACTCGGTCAAATAGAATTTAGGCCCATTGATGAAGCCTGGCTTGTGAAGTTGTGATGCCCAGGAGTAATTTTGAGCTACATAGTAAAAATTAGCCCAACTTAATAAGTAGGTCTGTACTAAGCCTGTCTTAATGGCCCAACATTTTGAGAGCCTACACACAAAGGACCCCTTGAACCGAATGACTGTGGGCTCCAAAAGGTCGTTGAGACTGAAGCCTCCAGGCCATGCGCAAATGGGCATAACACTTGAACCAGATAAGTCGAAGTGGAACTTCCCTGTCCCACAAGCCTTGAGGTCACCAACGCCATAACCGACAGATCAAGACTATAGTGTCCGTTTTGACGGGAATGACGATTCTACATCCCGCTGACGAAGATAACATTAATGACGGGGGAATCATCCATGACGAGGTCATCAGAAACAACGAAGAAAGCCATCATCACTGACGAAGGCAGGGAGTTATTCAATGCAGTCAATCAATGACCTGAGCAGTTACTAAATCGACCAGGCAGATCGTTGGGAGCCTCTTAAAAGTCTCATTATTGGACCAGGGGCGTTACTTCAGAGAGCATTAATAGCCTCAACGGCTAGCCCTTAAGGCCTCAAGTATAAAACTTTCATAAAACCAACAGAAGAGGATATATGCAAAAATACTCTGAAATTATATTTGACTTCTTTACTGTGTTTAATTGTTATCCTAACTTTGGCATCGGAGACTTTGTGGCAGGCACCACACCGGTGTCCCTCATTGAGCAAACCTTCACATTCCACAAGAGATTCCATCTGCTCACTCTTACTGACGGATTTGTGTTCCATCAGTTTGGCGCCGTCTGTGGGAACGAGTTTTCAGATTCATATTCGAAGACGTAGTTTCCATCAATTCTCCATATCCAGATGGAATCCAACCCAGATTCAGCAACCTTGGCCCAGCAAGTTCAAGCCCTTGCAGCCACCATCGAGGAACTCACCAGACAGAACCAGGAAATGAAGCTGCGGCTCCAGCAGGTTCAGCAAGCTCAACAGGAAGAAAACCGATCCAAGGGTAACACGGAGGAAGAAGGGGATAGCCAACGGAGGGAAACCCCCTAGAGACCAACTACTTCGGACGAACAGAACTCAGATCTTCTTCGGGAAATGAGGAAAGAGATGGACGAACTAAGGAGCGCTATAAAAGAAAAGACAGACCGGAGTGTGGACAAAATGATAAGGGCTACAGATTTGCCCTTCACTGCAGCGGTACTTGATTGCCCCGTGCCGTCAAAGTTTCACCTGCCTCAATTAGAACCATTCGACAGACTGAAGGACCCTTAGGATCATCTTAATACCTTTAAGACGACTTTGGGTCTTCAGCAACCACCTGACGAAATATTGTGTCGTTCCTTCCCTACGACTCTCAAAGGAGCTGCAAGAGAGTGGTTTACTAAGTTGCCAAACTCGTCCATAGACAACTTCGATCAGCTGAGTAGTGTTTTCTTGCGCCACTTCATAGGGGGACAACGCCCAAGGAGACCAGTAGATTACTTACTCACCATAAGACAGGGAGAGAAGGAGACTCTGAGGTCATATGTCAAGCGATTCACCCGAGAAACTCTGGAAGTGGACGAAGCTGATGACAAGGTGCAGCTGACGACCTTCAAAGCAGGGTTGAGATCCAGAGACCTTGTGGCCTCTCTTGCCAAAAACCCCCCCGAAGACAATGGCTGAGATGCTCCTGAAGGCACAAAAGTACATGAACGCGGAAGATGCTCTAGCTGCCATAAAAGGTACTGAGAGGCTAGGAGACAAGTCCAAAGGGGAAGACGACCGCAGAGGGCAAAAAAGAGATAGACTAGAACGTCGGAACAATGACGGGAATAGAAGGAGAGACGACAAAAATCCTCGTCAGGTAAAATTTACTCCTTTGGTTATGCCTGTTGACAAGATTTTCACGCAGATCAAGGACGAGCATTATCTCAAATGGCCCAGGCCTTTACACTCGTCCCCCAACGTACGTGACAAGAACAAGTATTGCCGGTTCCATAGAGACCACGGCCACAACACAGAAGATTGCAGAGACCTGAAGGAACAAATAGAGGAATTAATACGGAAAGGAAAGTTACAGAAGTATGTAAAGAAAGGAGAATATAGCAAGTTCAGAGACGACAACAGGACCCAACATGAATCCTTCACTCGAGATGACGACCATCCGTCCCAACCTCCACGCAAAGTGATCGGGGAGATAAACACGATCACGGGAGGACCATCCTCAGGAGGGTCATTTAGATCACTCAAAAAAGCATGCCACAGACAGGTGAATAGCGTCCACACCATGCCTCCGTCCAAGCACCGACGAACCTACCAAGACATGTCCTTTAATGAAGGAGACGCCAGGGGAGTAAAGCAGCCTCACAACGATCCCCTGGTCATAGTGCTGAATATAGAGGGGTTCAATACCAGAAGGATCCTTATTGATAACGGGAGCTAAGCGGATATCATCTACCTCCCCGCCTTCCAGCAGTTGAGATTAGATCCAAAAAGGCTCCGCCCTTTTGACTCTCCGCTCGTCAGCTTCAGTGGAGACAGGGTCTACCCCAGGGGAATAGTGACTCTGATGGTGACGGCAGGGACCTACCCATTGCAGTTGACCAAACAAGTAGACTTCCTGGTGGTAGATTGCCCCTCGTCCTACAATGTCATCATTGGGAGGCCCACCCTAAACAAGTGGAAGGCGGCGACGTCGACCTACTGTTTGAAGGTGAAATTCCCAACAGACAACGGCGTGGGTGAAGTGAAGGGCGACCAATTCCTGGCAAGGGAATGTTACCAGGCCGTACTAGCAAGAAAGGAGAACCACACGTGGACGATTGAAGAAAAAGAGGAGGACGGGATGGAGACCCTGGAAGTAGTGGAGTTGGTAGAAGGAAATGTGGACAAGACGACCAGGATAGGGACGACGCTAAGCCCCGAGATGAAAACGAGACTCATAAAATTCCTTAAGGGGAATCTGGATGTCTTTGCATAGAGTCACGAGGACATGCCAGGCATATCTCCGGAAGTCATCCAGCATAGGCTGAATGTAGACCCCAGCAGGAAGCCCGTCCAGCAACGACGAAGAACGTTCGCTCCAGAACGAGATCAGGCAGTAGCAGAGGAAGTAACCAAACTCTTGACAGTGGGATTCATCCGGGAAGTATATTATCCAGAATGGCTCGCCAACGTCGTCCTGGTAAAGAAAGCAAACGGAAAATGGAGAATGTGTGTAGACTTCACCGACCTGAACAAAGCATGCCCAAAGGACAGCTTCCCTCTACCAAGGATAGACCAGCTCGTGGACTCCACCGCCGGACACAAGCTACTGACATTCATGGACGCCTTCTCAGGATACAACCAGATAAAGATGGCTGAAGAAGACCAGGAGAAGACTGCCTTCATCACGAGCCAAGGACTCTACTGTTACAAGGTGATGCCTTTTGGGTTGAAAAATGCTGGAGCTACGTACCAAAGATTGGTAAACAAAATGTTCAGCCAACAGATTGGCAGGAACATGGAAGTATACGTAGACGATATGCTCGTCAAGAGCAAGGAGGAGCTCGCTTATCTGGATGACCTGGAGGAGACTTTTACAACCCTGAGAAAACACCAGATGAAGTTGAATCCAAGCAAATGTGTTTTTGGGGTAGCCTCGGGAAAGTTCTTGGGATTCATGGTGTCCCAGAGAGGAATAGAAGCAAATCCAGAAAAAGTACGAGCTATCATTGACATGGCCTCACCCAAGACCGTCAAGGATGTACAAAAACTTACAGGAAGGATAGTAGCTCTAAATAGGTTCGTCTCTAGGGCCACAGACAAATGCCTGCCCTTCTTCAAAACCCTCAAGCAGGCTTTTGCTTGGACCGACGAATGCGAAGCAGCGTTCCAAGAGCTGAAGCAATATCTGAGCAGTCCACCTCTCTTGAGCCCGTCCAAAGGAGGGGAGAACCTATACTTGTACCTGGCGGTGTCAGCCTCGGCAGTAAGCGCAGCCTTGATTAGAGAAGAAGGCAAGAAGCAACTCCCGGTGTACTACGTCAGTCAAGCCTTTCAAGGAGCTGAGTTCAGGTACCCAAGGATCGAAAAGATTGCGTTTGCACTTATAGTAGCCTCGCGCAAGCTCAGGCCGTATTTCCAGTCAAATCCTATCCTTGTGATGACGGATCAGCCAATTAAGAAATCAATGAACAAACTGGAAGCAGCAGGGAGAATGGTCCAATGGGCAATCGAACTCAGCCAATTTGACATCGAGTACTATCCAAGAGCAGCTATCAAGGCACAAGCTCTGGCTGACTTCATCGCTGAATTCACTCTTCCAGACGAAGATGGAACTACAGACGAAGTTGATAAATGGACAATACAGACAGATGGGTCGTCAGCCCAAAAGAGGGGGGGAGTAGGGGTCGTCATAACCACCCCCGACGGAGAAGTGATGAAATATGGGGTTCAACTGGAGTTCCCAGCCACCAATAACGAAGCCGAATATGAAGGAATATTGACGGGCTTGAGGCTTGGAAAAGCTCTTGGTGCCAAAAACTTGCTGATCCAGAGTGATTCAAAGCTGGTAATCGGACAGATCAGTGGAGAGTATGAGGCAAAGGAAGAAAGGATGCAGAAATACCTTAAACTGACAAGACAACTAACACGAGAGTTCGACACAGTGGAGTTCGTCCAGATACCAAGAAGCCAGAATATTGGGGCCGACGAAGTATCAAAACTAGCGTCATCAGAAGAAGGGAAGACGAGCACAGACATGGCAATAGAGATCCAGAAACACCCGAGTATTGAAGAGGTGGCGGCGTTCTCTATCCAGAGCACAGACACCTGGATGACGCCCATAATATCCTTCCTCCAGGACGGACACCTACCTCAGTATACTGACGAAGCCAGAAAGGTCAAAAAGAGAGCTGCCAGGTTCACGATCCTGAATGACGTCTTGTACAAGAGAGGCTTCTCTATGCCTTATCTAAAGTGTGTCGACGAGGATGAAGCCAAATACATCCTGGAAGAAGTACATGGAGGAATCTGTGGCGACCATGCCGGCTCTAGATCCCTAGTCAACAAGGTGATAAGAGCGGGGTATTTTTGGCCAACTATGCAGGGGGATGCTGCTGATATCGTCAGAAGGTGCGACAGATGCCAGCAGTACGGGAATGTGCAACGGCTTCCAGCGGAGAAAATGACGACCATAGCCTCCCCACGGCCGTTCGCACAATGGGGAATCGATATCGTCGGTCCTCTGCCCCAAGGTAAAGGCCAGGTAAAATTCCTTCTAGTTGCTATTGACTATTTCACAAAATGGGTTGAAGCAGAGGCCCTAGCAACCATCACTAAGGCTCGGATCCGGAGCTTCGTGTGGAAAAACATAATCTGCAGGTTCTGGATTCCCTTGACAATCATATCTGATAATGGGAGGCAGTTCGACAGCCAAGGCTTCAGGGATTTCTGCTCGGACCTCGGGATCAAGAATCAGTTCTCATCCCCGGGACATCCTCAGGCAAACGGACAGATGGAAGTAACGAACAGGACGCTGCTCAAGATAATCAAAACCAAGCTGGACGAAGCAAAAGGTGCCTGGCCAGAAGAACTACCTAGTGTCCTGTGGGCATACAGGACTACAGCCAGAACCCCAACAGGAGAGACACCCTTCAGGCTCACCTATGGCATAGAGGCAGTAATCCCAGTAGAAGTTGGAGTAACAAGCATCAGACGAGGAACTTTCAGAGATGGACTCAATGACGAGGAACTGCGGTTCAACCTGGATTGCCTGAATGAAGTAAGAGACAATGCGTCCAGTAGAATGACAAAGTATCAAAAAAAGATGGCCGAGTACTACAACAAGAGGGTCAAACTCAGGCGTCTGGACATAGGGGACCTCGTCCTTCGCAAAGTCACTATAGCAACTAAAGACCCTACTCAAGGGAAGCTGGGCCCTACATGGGAAGGGCCTTATCGCGTCGTTCACTACTCTAGGCAAGGAAGTTACCATCTGGAAACTATGGACGGACAAAAGCTCCCTCGTCCTTGGAACATTGAGCATTTAAAGAAATACCATGAGTAAATGTAATACACGAATGCATTCGTTATTGAAGTTAATAAAAGTATTATTCCTCTGATGTTTTTGCGCAGGCAGTACAGGTCGACCATGAGGCCTATAAATCACTAAGTAACAAGATTCCGCCTTGACGGATGTAAGTTACTGACGACCATAATAGTATGGTTAAAAGACCAAGTAACAAGATTCCGCCTTGACGGATGTAAGTTACTGACGGCCATAATAGTATGGTTAAAAGACTAAGTAACAAGATTCTGCCTTGACAGATGTAAGTTACTGACGACCATAATAGTATGGTTAAAAGACTAAGTAACAAGATTCCGCCTTGACGGATGTAAGTTACTGACGACCATCATAGGATGGTTAAAAGACTAAGTAACAAGATTCCGCCTTGACGGATGTAAGTTACTGACGACCATAATAGTATGGTTAAAAGACTAAGTAATAAGATTCCGCCTTGACGGATGTAAGTTACTGACGACCATCATAGGATGGTTAAAAGACTAAGTGACAAGAGTCCGCCTGGACGGACATAAGTCGCCCAGGCAGCACCCCCTAAAGTCACAAATGGCAGAAGTCAGTTGACGGAGAAAAGAGCGCAGTGCATCAAATCAACAACTAATTAACAAAGCACAAAAATTGTGGACGGATGTAAAACAGCCAAAACATCTAGAGGAAAAGTAAGTACGCTTCATTCCAGCCCATAACCACTAGGCCACTATCATTGTTTTCAAAATAAAATTAACTGTTTTGAAATTAGATTTACAAAAAGAAAGGCCCAAAACAAGACGGGCACCCACCATAAAACAAAAAATTTTCTAAGTATCAAAATCAGGCATCGGCTGTGCCTTCACTGGCCGGTACGTCAGCAACAGGCTCAGGTGCGTCATCGCCAGGGGCAGAAGATGAAGTCGCCTCATCCAGATTCATTTCCTTGTCAACTTCTTCCAAGTCCAGACTCTCCAGGTTGACTCCAGAAGGATGCTTGATCATGTACCTCCGAAGAAGCTCGAAACCTTTGAAATACCAACTGAAGAGCACAGTGTTGTACTCGTCAGTGGTCTGGAAAGCCTCCACAGATCGAGCAGCGATGGTCACAAGTTTCTCCTTGGCTGCAAGAAGCTGCTCGTCCTTCTCGTGAGTCAACTCGCGCTCAACTCTAAGGTCGTCCTCCAGCACTTTAACTTTTTCCTTCAAAGTCGTTGCCTCGTCCATGGAGGTGATCAGGTTCGTCCTCAGGTCAGAGTTCTCTTTCTCCAAGGCCTCCATCCGGGTTGTCAGAGACGCCACCTTGGCCCCTTGAGTGAGGTATTCAGCGGTAATATGGAGGCTCTCTCCCAACACCTGGAGAAAATTATGAAGTCATCTGTAAAAAAAAAAAAAAAAAAAAAAGGGTGATGAAATATAAAAGGAAGGACTCCATACCTGGACGAGTTTGTGGACATGACGAGAAGCCACATCGTTTAGGGACATATCAGAAAGAGCCTTCAAGTCCGCTGGAGTAACGACCTCATGAGCCCTTTCTATGGCCAACGTCTCGTCATCCCAAATGGTGGACGAACGAGTATCGGTCTTCTCTTTCCCTTTGCCAACCACGCGCGGCCTTTTGGAGCCGGGAGTGGGAATCTCCTCTATCGAGACGATCGGGGAGGCAGTCCTCGTCGTTTCGGAAGCGATGGAAGGGACGATGCTAAGGGGCATGGAAGCAGGGCCTTTACCGGTAACTCGCACTGCCTTCTTCCCCAGATTGGACAGTGGTTCGTCCTTCTTTGATCTCATCTTTGCATACATATCCTTGTTGAATTTCGTCGACATCTCTGCAAGAAGAAAGTGCCAGTCAAAGATTGCTTAAGTGTACATAAGAAGAGTCAAACATCGACGAAGTCAAAACTTACTCTTTTTGCCTTTGATGCCAAGCTGACAAAGAACGAAAGGAGACGGGTCAGGACCTAGATTATAAAATGCAAGAGACCGGGGGTCAACCAGCTCGTCCCAGCTTTCAATCGTCTCAGCGTACCCAATCGCAGTCTCTATGCGTTCCTTATACCGGTTCTTCAGTCCAGGCCGTCTCTTAACTATACCAAACAAAGAAACAGAGAAGTCAGCAAGACCAGAGCCTTAAAATTGGCAAAATTGAAACAACGGGGAGAAATACTGACGCACCTAAGGTCGGGGTTCCCCACCGACGGAGCAACCTCGGGATATCACCCCAATCACTGCTGGATTGAGTCTCGAAGTCGTCCCCAGACACAAAGAAAAAGTGCGACTTCCAATACCTGAATGACGAGGGCAATCCCTTGACGATCCTAGTCTTTCTCTCCCAAGGGATTAATTCATAATACCCCCACTCCTTAGACTCTTTTAAACGATACAGGTAGGTGAGCTCGCCTATCCTGATCATATCCCCGTTAGAGGCCAACCATATTTGCATACAGTTGATGACGATCCTCCACGAGTTAGGCATGAGCTGCCCAGGAGCTATGCCAAAGTGATCTAAAAGTTCCATCAGGAACGGGTGGACGGGGAGCCTAAGCCCACAGGTGAAGGTTGACTCGTAAAAGCATATTTCGCCTGGAAAAAAGTGATAGGCCCTATCTTCTTCCCTAGGTAGACGAACACGAACCCTAGACGGAAATTGAAACCTATCCTTGAATCTATTCACGGTCTCGTCATCCAGACCACAAATCTCATTAAGGGCATAAAAAGCCCTAACCTCTCGAGGGCCAGAGACGGCTGTATCTCCTTCAGCCGGGCCACCACTGGATGATAGCCCAGTCTCAAGATCACTAGACCTAACCTCAGACATTAATCCTCTCCCTCCTAAACCCTCGAACCAATTAAGCGATTGACGGAGCAAGGGCAACAATTCGCCCAAAACGACGCTCAGACTATTGCCTTCGTACACAAAATTTTCTAAAAAAGGGTAAGTACCCAAACACCCCCCCAGACGCGCAAAAAGGAAGGAGATCGACGGGCAAGCTATCCTAACCTCCAAGCTATCAACCATGGAAAATGCAGAAATCGGAGGGTAGAAAAATAAGGTACGAAACTGAAACCCCAAAAGAAAAATAAGGACCAACAACAAAATAGAAGCAAAAGGGAATAGCAAATCAGAAATTATGCTACAGTAAAAGAAGAAAAAGAAGAAAGAAAAAGGAAAGAAAAATGTACCTCCAATGGTGGAACAGCAGAAGCACAGCGCAAGGAAATTTGGAGAATGTAAGTCCCAAGAAAATGCTCTGAAGAATTGGTCTGTCTTTGCTCTCTGAGAAGTAGAAGAAAAGTTAAAGAGGAGAAGTTTTAAATGTGGGCCAAAAAACGATTGAAAAACCAGCGGGAAACCCAAGGGTCATGCCATTAATTCCACAGACCATCACGCGCCACGTGGCCATGATTGCGTGTAGCGCTGCCACTAAGCATTAAAAGTGGAACAGAACCCCAAGAGTCACAAGAAAAAATTTTCATCTTCTGTGATCGTCATGACGTGTCACCGACGACCCCAGAACCTGGGGGGCAACTGACGGGAATGACGATTCTACATCCCGCTGACGAAGATAACATTAATGACGGGGGAATCATCCATGACGAGGTCATCAGAAACAACGAAGAAAGCCATCATCACTGACGAAGGCAGGGAGTTATTCAATGCAGTCAATCAATGACCTGAGCAGTTACTAAATCGACCAGGCAGACCGTTGGGAGCCTCTTAAAAGTCTCATTATTGGACCAGGGGCGTTACTTCAGAGAGCATTAATAGCCTCAACGGCTAGCCCTTAAGGCCTCAGGTATAAAACTTTCATACAACCAACAGAAGAGGATATATGCAAAAATACTCTGAAATTATATTTGACTTCTTTACTGTGTTTAATTGTTATCCTAACTTTGGCATCGGAGACTTTGTGGCAGGCACCACACCGGTGTCCCTCATCGAGCAAACCTTCACATTCCACAAGAGATTCCATCTGCTCACTCTTACTGACGGATTTGTGTTCCATCACGTTTGGATCCAATTTTTCTCTTACTAGCTTTTAGCTTTGGGTCCGGTTTTCAGAAAAACAATCTAAAAAAGCTAAATAAACTGATGTGGTGCGCATTATAATTTATGAGACTATGACGAGGCTAAATTTGCAAACAGGATAGAAAACACTCATTATCCTAATTTGTACAAAATTTCAACTCTCGGAAGTCATAATTTTAATAGCAAGTGGGGGCTTCATTTCACGAATTTTTTATTTTATTATTATAATGAGACCACTCTTATATTCCTTTTATAAAACTTATGCAGGATGTTGGAGCAAACAGGTGCACAAGCAATTGGGAATATCGTGCCAGTGGCAGCACAATATGGGCACGGAATGGTAAGTTATTTGAAGAGTAAATGTGATTATGTGAGAATTCTCAGCAAAAATTTTGACAAACTTAAAACGGAAGAAAAACGACTTTGTGATATAGAGAAAGATGTAATAAATGAGAAAGAGAGAAACCCAACAATGGAAATGACAAGTCAATGCTCCGGATGGCTTACTGAAGTGCAAAAGATGAAAGATAAAATTCAAGATCTGAGGAATAGATATGATAATACTAGCAGACGTTTATGCGGATTCTATCCATTTCGTTCTTTGTTAAAACTTGGCAAAGATATAGTTACAATGACTGGTGAGATAATACTTCTACGAGAAGAAGAGAAGAAAATTACTAAAATGGAACCAAGGCCATCCGTCTCAGTCATAAAGAAGCATCCAATGAAGATAAATGATATGCCATCTCTTGATGAACACGTAGAAAGACTAATAATGTGTCTAAAAAATGATAAATTGAAGACAATTGGCGTATTTGGACTACCAGGAATGGGAAAAACAACGGTAATGGAACACCTGAATGACAGAGTTGGTGAGCTATTTGAAATTGTCTTCTATGTTACTCTACCAGTACCAGAGATGGAGATCGTGGAAGGGATACAAAAGAAAATTGTAGAGCAGTTAAATCTACAAATGCAAGGTCACCTGAGCAGTTCTATCATGGCAGACATAATTGTAGGGAATTTAACCAAAAATCCCAACCTGTGAGAAACAAAATAAATAGAGAAAACACACGCCAAAGAAAAATAATCACACGCACAAGACAATATTTACGTGGTTCGGCAATTTGCCTACGTCCACGGAGTTGCAGGGATTTCACTATTATCAGGGAAAATACAATAGTGCACAAGAACACTCTGAAGAAACCCAAATCCCAATTACACCCTAGCACTCTCTCACAGAAAAAATAAGAATAGAAGCTGACTGCCTCTCTTTTCTCTATTTCCTCTTATGTGGCTCCTTACTAGGTTAATTAGAATTTCTCTCTACTCAATTCTCTACAACATTGCCGCATATAATAAAGCATATATATATATGTTACTTTATGAAAGTCGGCACAAGTGGGATTCCTTTTTCAACTTGTATTATGTCACTTTTATGGCCGGATTGGGCTTGGTTGGGCCTTATGGGCTTGTGGTAAAATTCAAGCCACACTAACAAATCTCCACCTTGGCTTGAATTGATCAAGATACACTAGCAAACTCCTCCATCAGCTCCACCTTAGCCCTTAAGGGCTCACAAGCTGCAAACATCAACCACAATCCTCCATAACACAATCCCTCATCCCTGCAACTCATCCTCCTGTCCTCAAGCTAGAAGACCAATTGAAGCTGCGCACAGCTTCAACTTCTCAATAGTGACACCCTTAGTCAACATGTCTGCCGGGTTCTTAGATCCACAAATTTTCTCAAGCATTACCAGCTTATCTTCAACAAGATAACGGATAAAGTGGTATTTTGTCTGTATGTGCTTCGACTTTGAATGAAAAGCCGAATTTTTGGCAAGAAAGATTGCACTCTGACTGTCACTGTGTAGAATGCCCATCTTCTGCTTCTTACCCAATTCATCTAAGAAACCATGTAGCCAAATCATCTCCTTTCCAGCTTCAGTTGCTGCAACATACTCAGCTTCTGTACTAGACAAAGTAACAATCTTCTGTAGATTTGAAGCCCATGATATAGCTGTACCACCCAGAGTAAAAACAAACCCAGTAGTACTCTTTCTACTATCAATATCACCAGCAAAATCAGCATCTACATAACCCTGCAGTTTCAAACTTGCACCTGTGAAGCAAAGACATGTATCTGATGAACCCTTCAGATATCTCAGAATCCACTTGACTGCCTCCCAATGCTGCTTTCCAGGCCTACTCATGAATCTGCTCACAACTCCCACTGCATGTGCAATGTCTGGCCTTGTACACACCATAGCATACATCAAGCTGCCAATAGCTGAGGCATAGGGCACCTTGCTCATGTGGTCCCTTTCTTCTTCTGTCTTCGGTGATTGTTCTTTGCTTAGTTTGAAATGACTACCCAAGGGTGTGCTCACTGGTTTAGCTTCATTCATGTTGAGCCTGCTGAGAACTTTCTTCACATACTCTGACTGTGAAAGCTTCAATGTACCATTAGCCTTGTCTCTAATGATTCTCATACCAAGGATTTGCTTTGCAGCTCCCAAATCCTTCATTGCAAACTGTTTGGACAATTGCTTCTTCAGATTATTAATCTCCTCAATGCTAGACCCTGCAATAAGCATATCATCCACATACAACAGTAATATGATGTAAGAATTGTCAAAAAACTTAACATAGCAACAGTGATCAGCTTCACATCTCTTGAACCCAATTCTGTGCATAAAACTGTCAAATTTCTTGTACCACTGTCTAGGAGCTTGTTTTAGGCCATACAAGCTCTTTCTTAGTTTGCAAACTAAATTCTCTTGTCCTTGAGCAATGAACCCTTCTGGCTGAATCATGTAAAGGTCTTCCTCCAAGTCACCATGAAGGAATGCTGTCTTCACATCTAACTGCTCAAGATGTAAGTTTTCTGCAGCCACCATTCCCAGTACTAGTCTGATTGTTGACATCTTCACAACTGGAGAAAATATCTCTGTGTAGTCAATGCCTTCCTTCTGCTGGAACCCTTTAACAACTAATCTGGCCTTGTAACGTTTGCTACCATCATACTCATTCTTTATTCTGTATACCCACTTGTTGTGCAAAGCCTTCTTTCCTACTGGCAATTCAGTCAGTTCCCATGTCTGATTCCCCAACAAGGAATCCATCTCATCCTTCATGGCTAACTCCCACTTGCTTGAATTCTCATCTTGCAAGGCTTTATCATAACACTCTGGCTCACCACCATCAGTCAACAGGAGATAATTTAAAGTGGGTGAATAACGCTGTGGAGGTCTAATGTTCCTGGAAGATCTGCGGACTTCAGCTACAGGTGTACTCAGATCTACCTGTGAATTTACATTCTCCTTATCTTCTTCACCCCTTTTCTGGACAGTACCTTCAGTCAATTCATCTAAGTTGACAAACTTAGATTTCTTTTGATCTATCCCTGTAACATCTGACACTACAGTAGACCTGTCCTTGTACATAACCTGTTCATTAAATATCACATTTCTACTTCTGATGATTTTCCTGTTTTGTTCATCCCAAAACCTATAGCCAAATTTCTCATCACCATAGCCAATGAAAAAACATATTTTAGACTTTGCATCAAGTTTACTACGAGCATCAGAATCAATATGAACATAAGAAATACAACCAAAAACTTTTAAGTGTGAAAACTTTACCTCTTTACCGCTCCAAACCTCCTCAGGAAGTCTGAACTCCATGGGAACTGAAGGTCCTCGGTTTATCAGGTAAGCTGCAGTGCTAACAGCATCAGCCCAAAAAGTTTTTGGTAGTCCAGCATGCAACCTCATACTCCTAGCACGCTCATTGAGAGTTCTATTCATGCGCTCAGCCACACCATTCTGCTGTGGTGTCCTAGGAATGGTCTTCTCCATCCTAATTCCCTGTGCAGCACAATACTCACTGAACCCTCCATCTATGTACTCTCCTCCATTATCTGACCTCAAACATTTTACTTTCAAACCTGTTTCTGTCTCAACCATGGCCTTCCACTTCTTAAAGGTTTCAAATACATCTGATTTATTTTTCAGAAAATAAACCCACACCTTTCTACTTGAGTCATCAATGAAAGTGATGTAGTACCTTGAACCTCCAAGGGATGCAACCGGAGAAGGCCCCCACAAATCAGTGTGTACTAACTCCAATTTTTCAGCCTTCGGTGTCCTGCCAGTTTTCAAGAAGCTCACCTTTTTCTGCTTTCCTAAGATGCAACTTTCACACATGTCAAAATCAATGGACTTTAATTCTGGTAATTTTCCTTTTGACAGCAGCATCTTCATCCCTTTCTCACTCATGTGACCAAGTCTTCGGTGCCATAGGCTTGTATCAGTACTTGCATCAGCAACTGCAATTGTGTCTCTTGGACTTGAGGTCATATACAGAGTACCAGTCTTCTTTCCACGAGCCAATACCCTAGCTCCCTTTGTAACCTTCCAAGTACCACCAACAAATAGTATTGCATGTCCTTCATCATCAAGTTGTCCAACAGAAATCAGATTCCTCCTCAGGTCAGGAATATGTCGAATCTTCTCCAGTAACCAAACAGACCCATTGGGCAACAATATTCGAACATCTCCCATACCCACAACATCCAAGGCTGAACCATCAGCCAAATACACCTTACCAAAATCACCTGCAACATAATTCTGTATGATTTCTCGGTGTGGAGTGGTATGAAACGAAGCTCCTGAATCCAAAACCCAATCATCAAGTGGACTGTCTACTGCAAGAAGTAATGCATCCTGTACCTCTTCTGTTACAGTATTAGCAGAATCATCTTCATTCTTCTTCTTAGGACTTTTGCATTGATTCCTAAAGTGACCTGTTTTCCCACAATTCCAGCATTGTACTTGTTGGCCTGATCTAGATTTACTTCTGTTCCGATTAGAATTTCTGGATTTTGATCTGCCCCGATTTGAATTTCTGTTATTACCTCTGCCTCTTGTCTCAAGGTTTAGGGCAGAACCAGATCCTGAGAATTCACCTGCATCTCTTCTGCAAATTTCCTCAGTCAGAATTAAATCTCGTATATCATTGTACTTGAGTTTTTCTTTTCCTGTAGAATTGCTTACTGCCATCCTCATTGCCTCCCAACTGTTTGGCAAAGAAGCCAAGACGATCAGAGCACGAATCTCATCATCAAAATCAATTTCTACAGACGACAATTGATTTGTGATAGTATTAAATTCATTCAGATGTTGTGCTACTGATGCATTCTCTGCCATCTTCAGATTGAACAGTTTCTTCATCAAGTGCACCTTATTGTTTGCTGACGGCTTTTCATACATACCAGACAAAGCTTTCATCAGATCTGCTGTGGTCTTCTCCTTTACAACATTGTGTGCAACAGACCTAGACAGAGTTAACCTGATAACTCCTAGTACCTGTCTGTCAAGAAGAGCCCATTCCTCAGCCTTCATAGCCTCAGGTTTTTCCCCTAGAAGCGGTTGATGCAATTTCCTCCCATAAAGGTAATCCTCAATCTGCATCCTCCAATACGCGAAGTCTGTGCCATCAAACTTTTCTATTCCAGACGCCTTTCCTGCTTCCTCTGTCATTGCTCCCACTCAAACCTAACCCTAGGCTCTGATACCAGTTGTAGGGAATTTAACCAAAAATCCCAACCTGTGAGAAACAAAATAAATAGAGAAAACACACGCCAAAGAAAAATAATCACACGCACAAGACAATATTTACGTGGTTCGGCAATTTGCCTACGTCCACGGAGTTGCAGGGATTTCACTATTATCAGGGAAAATACAATAGTGCACAAGAACACTCTGAAGAAACCCAAATCCCAATTACACCCTAGCACTCTCTCACAGAAAAAATAAGAATAGAAGCTGACTGCCTCTCTTTTCTCTATTTCCTCTTATGTGGCTCCTTACTAGGTTAATTAGAATTTCTCTCTACTCAATTCTCTACAACATTGCCGCATATAATAAAGCATATATATATATGTTACTTTATGAAAGTCGGCACAAGTGGGATTCCTTTTTCAACTTGTATTATGTCACTTTTATGGCCGGATTGGGCTTGGTTGGGCCTTATGGGCTTGTGGTAAAATTCAAGCCACACTAACAATAATATCCATAGCACTAGCTAACAAGAAGTATCTGTTACTTCTTGACCAAGTTTCCTCGAAAATTAATTTGAAAAAAGTTGGCATTCACGTCGACAACCATAATCATGGACGAGTGGTTTTTGCATGTAGAGACAGAAGTTTTTGTGAGTTTACGGATGAAGAAATCGAAATTAAGGGATTATCGGAGGTTGATGCCAAAAAATTGTTTCGAGAAATAATGGGAGATATAATAGATCAACGTAAGTATAAGATAATTGGAAAGAAATTACTCGACTTCTGCAGTGGGGTGCCACATTTGATTAAGTTAATAGCAGTTAGGTTGAGAAATGTGGAAGATTATGGTACATGGAAATCTGTATTGAACAGAATTGCGGACACCAAGCAAGAAAATATTGGAAGAAATGGAAGAGTTTTACAAAGCTGTTGAACTTATATATGACAGTCTAACTAAAGATCGGCAGCCTTGCCTATTGCATTGGGCAATTTTCCCTCCTGACTCTGAACTTTACCAGGAGTACCTGATTGAGTGCTGGATAGGAGAACGATTGATTGCTAAAAATGCTAAAAAGCTTAGACCTGCCCGAGACGAAGGACATGAAATAGTGACTGAATTTGAAAGTAAATATTTGGTGGAAAGGTGCAGGAAAGCGGGGCACTTTAAGATGCCCCAATTTCTCCAACAAATATATCTTAAGCTCGCATACAACAGAGAAAATAATTCGAAATTTTTGGTAGCCAAAGGTGAAATAGAAGAGCAGCAATGGGAAGATGTGAAAAGGGTCTCATTGATCCGCCAGATGTCATTTACTCTACCTGATACGCCTGCTTGTAGTGAAATCTCAACATTGTTGCTCCAGAAAAATCCAAGCTTGACTAATATTCCAGATTTGTTCTTTAAATACATGCATGAACTTTGTGTTTTGGATTTGTATGATACAAGAATCACATCACTGCCACCATCTATTTCTAGTTTGATAAATCTAAGGGTATTATACCTCAACAATTGTGTTCAATTGGTGGAGCTACCTTCCCAGTTTGGAAAACTGAAGAGTCTTGAAATCTACTTTCCAACACTTGTTTGCTTCCAAACTTTCATTCAGAACTGCATGTTAAGAAGGCGGGGAGGTAATTGCCTTAAATCATTTAGAATCCAAGTTGGAAATCACAAGACAGAAAATTTTCTTCAATTTGATTTTTTTGGATACATGACAAAACCAAGCTCTCTCTCACTGTTACTGTGTTAACTAAACCAGAAACGAAAAACAGAGACTGAAGAATAAACTGGAAAAGCTCAAATATTATTGATATCAAAGAGAACAATACAATACAATACATTACTAGTGAAGGGATACAATATATATAGATACATCAGAGAAGAAGGGAGAGAGAAGCCCAACGAAGTCTGGTACAACAGACTTCTAACCGTCTCACACGAGTCGTAACAGATTCTTACACGTGCGTGATCCTTCAGTCCTTCAATAACAGATATAGTCCAAAACGACATCGTTGGGTTTAATGAGAAACGACACCGTTACATTTTAGGCGTGTTTTGTGTCTAAGCACTTTACTACACGACATCGTTTTGGACTGAGAACTAGCCGTTGGAACAGGTGCTTCTTCTTCTTCAATATTTGATTCTGAGCTTGCGCTGTCATCCCCCCTCAAACGAATGCGGAATTTCCACATAAGTTTGGAAGTAAGCCAATTAAATCGGGGAGAAGAAAGACCTTTGGTAAAAAGATCAGCAAGTTGATCATGAGTGGAAATGAATTTAAGAAGCAAGTCATGCTGGAGGACCTTTTCACGAACAAAATGATAATCAACCTCGATGTGCTTTGTACGAGCATGAAACACTGGATTAGAGGCAATGGCCAAAGCACTAACATTGTCACACCAAAGAAGCGGAGGTTGAGGAAGAAAAATGCCAAAATCTCTAAGGAGCATTCGAAGCCAATACAACTCAGCTGTAGTAGAAGCTAAAGCACGATACTCAGCCTCTGTGGAAGAGCGAGACACGGTGCACTGTTTCTTAGCAGACCAGGTTATGGGGGAATTGCCAAAAAACACCACCATACCAGTAATGGATCTTCTATCCACAGGATCCCCATCCCAGTCTGCATCACTATAAGCAGATAAGGAGATGGGACCTGGAGTAAAAGCAATCCCAAAATGAAGGGAACCTTGAAGATACCTCAGAATACGTTTAGCAGCTTGAAGGTGATTTTGGGTAGGGGTGCTCATATGTTGACAGGCCTGTTGAACAGCAAAAGACAAGTCTGGCCTGGTGAAAGTGAGGTACTGTAAAGCCCCAACAAGACTCCTATAGGATTTAGGGTCAGATAAAAGGGTGCTGTCATTGGGAAGAAGATGATGATTAGGAGAGCAGGGGGTCTTACAAGGCTTGCAATCAGTCATGCCAAACTTCTTGAGAAGATCAGAGGCATATTTGGACTGATGCACAAACAAACCAGAGGAGGTGTAATCAATTTGGAGACCAAGAAAGTAGTGAAGCAAACCAAGGTCTTTAAGATCAAACTCTTTGCCCAAAAGGGTGATGATGGTAGAGACAAAGGAAGAGCTATTACCAGTGATGATAATATCATCCACATAGAGCAGCAAATACACAATATAAGTGTGATGCCTCAAGATAAACAGATTGCCATCAGCAGCTGAAGCACAGAAACCCACATGAAGAAGCTGAGATGTAAATCTCTCAAACCAAGCTCGAGGAGCTTGTTTGAGACCATAAAGGGCTTTATGAAGAAGGCAGACATGGTTAGGAAAAGAGGGATCAACATAGCCTTGAGGTTGAGCCATAAAGACCTCTTCCTTTAGAAGACCATGTAGAAAAGCATTTGAAACATCCAATTGCTTCAATTGCCAACCATGTTGCACAGCCAAAGCAAGAAGAAGTCTAACAGTAGCAGGCTTAACAACTGGACTAAAAGTTTCATCATAGTCCAATCCATACTGTTGCAGATAGCCCCTAGCCACTAATCTGGCCTTATACCTGGCAATAGACCCATCACTATGCCTTTTGAGCTTATAAACCCATTTACAAGTTACAACATTCTTATGTGGAGGAAGAGAAACCAATGACCAAGTCTGTTGCATCTGTAATGACTGGAATTCAGCATCCATGGCAGCAACCCATTGAGGATGCTTGGAAGCAATAGCAAAGGAAGGAGGCTCTGCATCAGTATAGTCACATTGTACCTGCATAACTTTAGGCCTATATATTCCATGCTTAGACCTTGTAACCATAGGATGAGTATTGGTGTAGGAAGGAACAAGATCAAGTGGAGCAGGATTGGAAACAACTAAAGGAGGTTGGACAGAATCAGGGAGCACAGAAGGAGAAGGTGCAGACACTGAGGTAGGAGTAGCAATAGGAGTAGGGACAACAGGGATAGGAAAAGGAGAAGAAAGGAATGAGGGAAGTAGAGAAGATAATAGCTCAGAATCTGATGAAAAAGAAGAAGCTGGAGGAGCAGCAACAGATGTAGAGGGTGCTAGAGAAGTAGAGATAGGAGGAGACATCCAATCAGACAGGGAAGAAGAAAAAGGAACATGAGGATTAGTGAGGTTGGGATTAGAGGCAAAAGGGAAGAGAGTTTCATCAAACAGAACATGACAAGCAATGTAAATTCTTTTGGATGTAGGATCAAGGCAAATATACCCTTTAGACAAAGGTGGATAGCCAAGGAAAATACACAATGTAGACTTAGGTTGTAGCTTGTTTTTATTATAGGGTCTAAGGAAAGGATAACAAGCACACCCAAATGATTTAAGAGCATGAATAGGAGTTTGAGAGTATAATTTTTCCCAAGGAGACTGAAACTTTAACACTGATGAAGGGAGTCTATTTATAAGGTAAGTGGCAGCAGTGAAAGCATAGGACCAGAAATTAAGGGGAAGATGTGATTGATAAAGGAGAGCAAGACCTGTTTCAACAACATGTCTGTGCTTTCTTTCTGATACTCCATTTTGCTCAGGGGTATGAGGACAGGAAGATTGATGAAGAATACCATGAGCAGAACAATAGGATTGAAACTCAGCATTAGTATATTCAGAACCATTATCAGTTCTTAAAATTTTAAGTTTGGAATTATGTTGAGTTTCAACCATGTTCTTGAAATGCTTAAAGACAGAAAAAACTTCATGTTTAGACTTAAGCAAAAACAGCCAAGTGAACCGAGTGTAATCATCAACAAAAAGTACATAGTAATTAAAACCAAGTAAGGAAGTAATAGGAGAGGGACCCCAAACATCACTATGCACAATTTCAAGAATTGAAGTGGAAACAATTGAAGATTTATTCAAATGAAGTTTGTGCATCTTAGCACTTATACAATGTTGACAAGAGGAACAAACCTCATCAATCATGGACAAAGAAAGAGAAGAAAATACAGCCTTAAGAACAGAATATAAAGCTCTAGAGTGAGGATGGCCAAGCCTGTGATGCCAGAGCAGAATCTGGTGTGGTTTGACAGACACAAAGGCAGAAGACTTGAAATGGTTCAATGATGAGGATAGGTCAGAGATGGATGGAATAGGATAGACCCCATCTCTACTCAACCCTGCATAGAGGATCTTCCCCGTGGGCAAATCCTGAATTAAGAACTTGTTGGCATCAAAATAACAAAAAACATTATTTTGGAGACATAGTTTATGAACAGATAGAAGGTTAGAAGCAAGGTCAGGCACTCTTAGAATATTATCAAGCCTAAAATTATGAGTTAGGGTTTGAAGCTTACCACTACCAATGTGAGTGACTGGCAGTTCCTGACCATTTCCAACAGTGACAGTCTCATTGCCTTGAATAGGTTGTTGATGAAGAGACAACTGTGATAAATTGGGAGTTACATGATCTGAGCAGCCTGTGTCAGTGAGCCAAGAGTTTGAAGCCTGAACTTGAGCAGCATTGGCCACCATTGAAGCAAGTTTAGCAGGGGCATGCCTTCCTTGATATGCAAAATCCATGCGATGGTAACAATCAAGAGCTGAATGACCATTCTTTCCACATATCTGGCAAATAGGTCTACTAGATTGACCTTGATTTTGAGGATGTTTAGGTTGATTAAAAGACTGAAATTGGGATGAAAAACCTTGATTACCAGGATTGAAATTCTGGAACTGAGAACCTTGATTACCAGAATTGAAACTCTGGAACTGAGAGCCAGGATTGGAGTAATTTCCCCCACTAAATTGGGAATTCATTCCACCAGAGTGAGGTCCATGTCCACGAGCACCTCTCCCTCTCTGGTTGTAATTTCTTCCTCCTCTTCCCCTAGGAAAACCTTGTGAATGAAAGTTTGCAGCCATAGCCATAGAAACTTGATCAACACTATTAGATCTCTTCTTAATAATTCTCTCTTCAGCATTAAGTAATGCATTCAATTCTTCCACTGACAACACATCACTCCTAGTTCTAATAGCAGAACTAAAAGAGTCATAGCTAGATGGAAGACCATCAAGAACAATGTGGAGAAGCTCCTCATCATCCACAAACACAGACACAGTAGCTAATCTATCACAAGCTTGCTTAATTTTCTGAAAATAACCATCAATTGATTCATTCCCTTTCTTAATTGCATTCAGTTCATTACGGAGACTCATAACATGAGACCTTGAAATTGATGCAAATCTTTTCTCTAACACTCTCCAAACTCCTCTAGCAGATTTTTGCCCAACTGTAAGAGCAAGAATTGCAGGAGAAAGAGTTGAATTCAAGAATGTGAACATTGCTTGTTCACGATTCTTCCAAGCTATGAATGCTGGATTAATTTCAGTAGTAAAATTACCAGATGAATCCTTAAGAAATCTATCTGGAGCAGTGAGTGAGTTATCAAGAACATCAATCATGGAGTAGGTATCAAGAATTACCTCGATTTGATGTTTCCACACCACATAATTCCCATGATCCAGCTTCACAGTCATCATAGATGACATATTTGATAGCAACAACAACGATGAATTCACTGGCAAACTTGAAGAAGCCATAGCAGGCACAGTACTTGAAGAAAACGATGAATTGGACTGAGCAGAAGCCATTGATATGGATCAATGCTCTGATACCATGACAAAACCAAGCTCTCTCTCACTGTTACTGTGTTAACTAAACCAGAAACGAAAAACAGAGACTGAAGAATAAACTGGAAAAGCTCAAATATTATTGATATCAAAGAGAACAATACAATACAATACATTACTAGTGAAGGGATACAATATATATAGATACATCAGAGAAGAAGGGAGAGAGAAGCCCAACGAAGTCTGGTACAACAGACTTCTAACCGTCTCACACGAGTCGTAACAGATTCTTACACGTGCGTGATCCTTCAGTCCTTCAATAACAGATATAGTCCAAAACGACATCGTTGGGTTTAATGAGAAACGACACCGTTACATTTTAGGCGTGTTTTGTGTCTAAGCACTTTACTACACGACATCGTTTTGGACTGAGAACTAGCCGTTGGAACAAGTGCTTCTTCTTCTTCAATATTTGATTCTGAGCTTGCACTGTCAATACACAGATGAACGGCATTTAAGAATTTCTGGAGGAGAAGTGATTTCTGTTGAACTTTCAAAGCTATTCAATCTAGTTACTACTTTGGAATTATTTGGCCATGTTAGTGAGAACCTATCAATATTTAGCGCTGAAGAGTTGAATTTGGTGGAAGCTTGTACAATTAAAGAATGCAATGAAATGGAAAGCATCATTGATGGTACCATAACAACTGGTGTCACATTCGAACACTTGCTAAATCTACACCTAATCAACCTCCCAAAACTGGTGAGTATCTGCAGAGGCTCAATTGACCCCACAAGCCTCAATAGACTCAAGACCTTGACACTGAAAAGCTGTCCAAATCTAAAAAGCCTTTTCCCAGAAAAAATGATCCGGCCACTCTGTCGCTTGCAAGATTTGAAAGTTGAGGATTGTTCTGAGCTTAAAGAGTTAATTGAAGTTGGAAGGACAGTTCAAGCCTTCTCCAAATTGGAGAATATGGAACTCAGCAACCTACCAAAACTGGTGAGTATCTGCAAAGGCTTAATTGACTCAACAAGCCCTCAATAGTCCCACGACTCTGACACTGAAAAGCTGTCCAAAACTAAATTGCCTTTTCCCAGAATATATGATCCAGCCACTCTGTAACTTGCAAGATTTGAAAGTTGAGGATTGTTCCGAGGTAATTGAAGTTGGAAGCGTAGTTCAAACTGTAGCCTTTTCCAAGTTGAAGAACATGGAACTCGTCAACCTACCAGAATTGTTCAGATTATGCGAGGATAACTCGTTCGAATGGCTGTCTTTTGAGATTATGAAGATCATGACGTGTCCAAGCTAAAGGAATTACCAATCAGTAAGGAAAATGCACCGAGTTTGATAAAGATTGAATGCACTAGTCAGTGGTGGAGCGATCTATGCACTAGTCAGTGGTGGAGCGATCTGAATGACTCTGTTAAGGATCGTCTAGAAGGCCTTCACAGCTTCACTTGAACCCACAGGCAGAGACTAAAGGACATCTCTCTTAGTTTAAAAATTAGTTGGTTTGGTTAATTACTAATGGTTGATTTTAGATATGTACATTGTTGGTGTTTTTATTTTATTTTTTTATTTTAATGCCATAGTGACGTGGAATTTGAATTTGTATGTCTCCAATTGAAAATATCAAAATGTAAGTTAATATGACTTTTGAGTGGAATTTGTGGTGTATCTTTACTGTGTGTGTGTGTTTTTTGTTTTGTTTTGTCTAAATTGCAAACTATACTCCTAAAGTTTCGGAATGTTTAAATTTTACATTTTGAAATTTCAGAATTTAGATTTTATCCCCCTGAAATTCTATCCTACTAGTAAGTTGCCACGAATAATGTTGTAATATTTTATGTAAATTTTTCTTTTGGAAAATGTTATACATATATTGTAGCATATTTGTTATAAAACTTTGTGGTAATGAGTTCATCATAGAAAGTAACAATTATAAATTTCACACACATATCTATTATAATTATTTTTTTCAAATAATGAGCAATAATTAAAATAACTTTTGAGTAATATTGTATAATAAAAATAAATAAAAGCATATTAATTCATTCTATATTACTGATTTTTATTATGTGCTGTAATAAAAAGTTTCATTACGAAATCTTTTTTTTTTTTTTTTTTTGTATCTTCAATACTTTGTTATTTTAGTATGGTGACGCTTGTAAAGCTTGTTGAGGGGTATGTTATCATCATCTGTTTCTTCATCTGCAACATTTGAAGTTTAGTCCGTCCATATTTGTTTAATTTTTGAGCTTTCATAACTTTTTTTCCTTTTGTTGCATTATTTGTGTTAATCACTAATGAATTAGCATTAGGAGATTCTTGATTGGATCTTACAAAGTTTGGACTTTATCACTAATATTTTTAGTAGGTATTTGCATTCATATTAAATTTTAATGATGTGACAATTTTTTTTGTAAATATTTATATATATTTTTTTTGTTAATTTTAGAATAGTGCAGCAAAAAGAATTAATATAGCATATTGGATCCTGTATATATATATTTTCTTTTATACTTTTTTGTTATTTGAAGGTGCTTTAAAAATCTTAGCAACTATGTAATTTTCAAAATCATCCTTTAGATTGAATTCATTCAATAGGAAAATCTTTTTTTTTTCTTTTTTCCAAATCATGTAGGATTCCTTCTCCAATATCAATAGTGTTACAATAATTTAAATAAGTTATACCTCAGTTTGTTTTTCAACAAGATCTCTTGTAGATTTATTTAGGATTTTCTTGGCATCTCGATCAAATATCACAAAAGTTGTTTTGTCAGTTGCATCAAAAACTCCAATTTGAATCCTATCTCTGAAGTAGTTTGCAATTATATATATATATATATATATATAGTTATAGTGAGATGAATATATTATAAATATTTGGAGAGTATGTAGTTAATTTGAGTGCCTCTAACCTTGGGATAGAAAGATTTGTTTTTGTTTCACATTTTGCATACCAAAATGATCCTACTTATGGTTTGGCATTCCTTTCACAAAGCTCCTATGAAATGTAATACCAACCCATTGTTACATCAATGTTACTTATTATTGCAATACCCTAGCAGTTGGCATCTTCCTACGAATTTCGAAATTAATATGTATTTTTTTTTTTTAAGTAAATAACATGATGTATTATTATATTTTTATGTAAATGATGAATATAATTTGAAATGATTAACAAACCAATTTCGTAGGATCTCATTCAATGCATTTTATCTTTACTATTGTCTTCATATTCTTTAAAGATAAATCCTCCTATGAAAATTTTTTTGCATGTATTTTTGGTATTTCTTGTATAGGATCATGTTTTTTTTATCATTCCTATCATTTAATTTTTTCTTAGGGAAAATATTAAGTAAATGGCATTTTGTGAGATAGTATATGCTATTTATTAGACTTTTTGTTATTATAAATTTGGCGTAAATGCACTTTTAGTTCCTAGGTTTTTCACGTTTTTCTATTTTGGTCCCTAAGTTCTTTTTTTTCCACTTTTAGTCCCAAAAACAATTAACGCCCCTCATTTTAGTCCTTACCGTCAGCCAACTAACGAGAGATGCTGATGTGGCTGACGGAGAAAACTATAAATCATTTTAAAATATTAAAAAAGTACAGTTCGTTTTAGCACGTGGCCTTCCCGCGCAACTTACTCACACATGCCCACTGTTCATGTCTACTTTATCACTGTAAATCCCCAAATGATCTTTAATCTTTAATCCCTAGACTTTATCTCAGAGTTCCTCTGTTCATCACCGAAAATCCAAAATCTCAGCTTTTGTTCATCACCGAAAATCCCCAAATATCGTCTTTGATCTTTAATCCCTAGACTCAGAGTTCCTCATCACCGAAAATCCCAACTTTGTTCATCACTGAAAATGCCCAAATCAGCTACTATCGTCTTTGATCTTTAAACTTTACCACAGAGTTCCTCATCACCGAAAATCCCAGCTTGATCTTCTTAGACTTTTGCTTGACTGTCACTTGAAGCCATAATCAAAACCCATCTTTGCCACTTGAAGGCAGTATTTCTCTCTCTCTCTCTCTCTCTCTCTCTCTCTCTCTCTCTCTCTCTCTCTCTCTGTATGTGAAAAGGTATTTGCTTTCTCTGTCTATGTCCGTATTTATATGTTGACAATATGCTTGTTGGTTGGTTCTGGTAGTAGGGCCATAATGTTTTTATTTGCTTTTTGTATGCTTTTGTATTTTACTTTTGATTGTGGTCCATATGTTCCCTATGTTTTCTGTGTTCCCTATGTGCCCCTGTTGAAAAGAGTTAAGTAAGGCTAACAGTATTGTATGAGGGTTTTTTGTGTAATTTGATAACTATGTATGTCTATTTTAGTACGACAAAACCATTGAAGTCAGTGCTGTGTTGTGAAAAATTATTTGATTAGTGTTGTGTTGGTAATACTTTATTAAGTGTTGTGTTGTGTACATGCAGAATGAAATATTTTATTAGGTGTTGTGTTCATAAATGAGTGTTGTATTGTTCTTGCATTGTTTAATTGAAGTTGTTTTGGCATGCAGAATGGATGACCTATTTAGTATATCCGTGCATCATGGTGGCTATTTTACTGAGAACCCTAAAACATATGTGGGAGGTAATGTAGATATAGTTGATAATTGTGACCTTGATAAGTGGTCCAACGTTGAGATAGAGGGTATATGTACAGACTTTGGGTACACATCTGTTAGCAGGATATGGTATACAATGCCTGGTATGGACCAAGATAGGGCAAACTTCCATTTGATTGTTGATGATCATGATGCCATGTACATGACAGAATTAGTGAAGGGTCATGAAGAGATTTATGTGTATGTGGAGCACCCAATAGATAATCTTATACTAGTTGATGAAGGAGAGGATGTTAATGAGGGTGTGTAGCCATTGGCAGTGGAGCAAGGCCCTATGGGTTATTATAGTGATGGTAGTGATGATGATGACCATGATGGGAGTGATTTTTTCAGTTTTTATGATAGTGATGATCAAACTTTTAACAATGAGGATGAGCCAACTGAGGTGGATGCTAATGATCAAACTTTTAATGTTGATGTTGCTTCTTCCCAGGTGGGTTCAAGGAGAGTAGGTAAAGAACCTATTACTGAGCACCCACCTCAGGTCTTTATCATAAGTGATGGCAGTGATAGTGGAGGTGGGGGAAGTGGGCTAGATGATGAGGTAGAGTTGAACCATGGCGTTAGAGACTTTGTTGAAGAGAGTAGTGATAGTTGGGATGGTAAGGATGATGATGATGATGTTGAACTAGGCCAAATGGGTGCTGGTGTAATGAACTCTGATTATGAGAGTGAGGAATTGCATAGTCTGGTGGAATCATCATCTGATGATGAGCTTGTTTATGACAGTGATGATGATGCTGAGGATAATAGAAGTACACATGTGGGAAATGGGAGGAGACAGAGACAGAAAAATGAGGAAGTGAAGAAGTTCCCTATGTTTAAGCCAGTGGCTAAAGCAGAGCATATTTTTTTTTGAAAAAGATATGTTGTTTACAACACCCAAGCAATTCAAGGAAGCTATAACGGAATATGCAGTTCATGGTGGATGGGGGATCAAATTTATAAAAAATGACTTGCAAATGGTAAGAGCTGTCTGCCAGGAAAATTGCAAGTTTGTTGCCTATCTAACAAAGGTGCCAAGGGTGAGGAGCTACCAACTAAGGACATTGAATTTGGAACATACATGCTCTAGAAATTTTAAGAACCGAAGGTGTATTTCATCATACATTGGAAAAAAGTTGATGAAGAAGGTGAAAAGATAGCCCAACATAAAGCTGAGAGACATCCAAGAAGCTGTCCATGAGAAGTATACCATAAACATAAGTGTTGGAAAAGCAAGTAGGGCTAGGGATAAGGTTAGAGGCTATGTGGATGGGGCTTATACACAACAGTACAACCAGCTGTGGGAGTACTGTGATGAATTAAGGAGGTCTAGTCCTGCCAGTACAATACTGATGAAGGTACATACCTTCAATAAGGGTGATTTAGCAGCTGAGTCTGATTTGGTGTGTGGAGTGACTTATTTTGAGAGGCTATATATATGTTTGGAGGGATGTAAGAAGGGGTTTCTAGTTGGATGCAGGCCATTCATTGGTTTGGATGCCTGCCATTTGAAAAACAAGTCAGGGGGCCAATTGATTACTACAGTATGTAGAGATCCTAATGAAGAGTATTTCCCACTTGCATATGTAGTGGTAGAGGCTAAAACGAAGGACTCTTGGACCTGGTTCATCAATCTATTACTTGCAGACATAGGCCAGAATAAGAAATGGGTGTTTATGTCAGACCAGCAAAAGGTGTGTTGTTAATTCTCCATTGGTTGTTTTAATCTGTATTTAGTCATTTTACTTTTGGTCCACTAACTTCACATACTTGCCTGTGATACTGTTTGTGACAAGGGTTGGTGCAAACATTCATTGACAACTGGCCACAGTATGAACACAGGATTTGCTGCAGGCACCTCTATAACAACTTCAGGAAGGACCATCCTGGTGTTTTGATCAGAGATATGTTTTGGAGGGCAGCCAAGGCAACTTACAAACAAGAGTTTGATAGGGTGATAGATGAACTGAAGGAGATTGATGCTGATGCACACAGGTGGTTGGATTCTCATTCAACAACAAAATGGGCCAGACACATGTTTAGTGGGGATGGCTTGATTGACACCATACTCAACAATATGTATGAGAGCTTCAACAGTAGGATTCTTAAATTCAGATCTAAGCTCATAATTAGCATGGTATGAGTATTTATGATCACCTACAATTAATTATAGTGATTGTTTGGTATTGTTTATAGTGATTGTTTGGTATTGTGTATGGCAGTTGTTGCAATTAATATCTATCTAATGTTTCATTGTACTTGTATGTGATTGTAGCTTGAGTGCATTAGGCCATATCTAATGACTAGGTTCCAAGAGAACAGAGAGAAGGGTGTGAGGTTAGAGTCACATATTTGTGCCAAGGTGATGAAGAGGTTGCACAAGGAAAAACTGGCAACCAATAGGTGGTTAGTTTGTTGGGCAGGGCAGACATAGTTTGAAGTGAAAAATAATTTGTAGAGTTTCATTGTTGACTTGGCCATAGCACACTGTAGTTGTGGGAAGTGGAACATAACTGGCATACCATGTGCTCATGCAATTTCCTACATATTTTTCAACAGACAAGATGCTAAGTAGTATGTTCACCCATGTTACCATGTATCTACCTATAAAGCATGCTACGAGCCAATCATAGCACCAATAAATGGGCAGAATATGTGGAGACCAAGTGATGTGACCCCAGTTCAGCCGCCTATCAAAAGAAGACCACCTAGTAGGCCTAAGAAGAAGAGGGCAAGGGAAACTTATGAGCCAACAAGTGGTAAGAGAGCTGGCATCTATAAGCAGTGTAACACTTGTGGTAAGTTAAATGCATCACACCAATCAGGTGCACATCACAGCTCCAATAGCAACAACCCAACCTCAAGGCAGAAAAAGAAAATGGTGGTTACATCAGAGACTCTGAAGGCTTCTAAGAATGCATCCAGATACATGGAAGCAATCAAACATGCTGGAAGTCAATCATTTGTGGAAGGTCCAAGGAAATGAAGAGAGCAAGAAGTAGATTTTTCCTTTTGTTGATGAGGGTTACTTGTTTTGTGTAGTTATGTCTACTGTTTTGAGAAGTTTATGGTAATCTGCCTTATGGAACAATGCCATATTTTGGCTTTACTATGTAATTATGTAATTATAGAACAATGCCATATTTTGGCTTAACTATGTAATTATGGAACAATGCCATATTTTGTGCAATTCTGGTGATGATAGTGTTGAACTATGTAATTATGGTGACTGTGGTTGTTAGCAGTCAATGATAACAATAGCAGCTGTATGTCTATTCAATTTGTGTTTTTAGTTTACTATTGAATCTTGTGTCCTTTACTTTTGGTACACACATCAATGAGAGACAGTTAATGTATTTGCATTGAGAACAGTACAACTAGCTGGTTAATACATTTACAGGTAGATACATTTTCTGCAAAACAGAATTTTCTGGAAAACAGGTACATTTACAGGTACAAAACAGCAATATTACACACTGGTGTATTCATTTTCTGTAAAACAGCAAGTGCATACATTTTCTGCATATTCATTTTCTGCAAAACAGAAAGTGTATACATTTTCTACAACTGCTGTATTCATTTTCTGCTAAACAGCAAGTGTATACATTTTCTGCAAAACAACAAGTGTATACATTTTCTGCAACTGCTGTATTCATTTTCTGCAAAACAGCAAGTGTATTCATTTTCTGTAACAACAATAGTATGGTAAATACATTTTCTACAACTGGTGTATGCATTCAAATCAGAATTTACATTTATAACTTGAACAAAAACTGTATTCATTTCATAGGGAAGTGGGTTACATTGCTAACAACTGGCATGAGTACAAAATTACCATGAAGGAATACATGGCTAAAACTGCCAACCCAACATAAACTAAAACTGCCCTAATAATTCCCATAACAATCACTACCCTACATACATCTAAACTGCCAGCCCTGTTAACAAATATTGATAACAGCACACAGTATCAGCAGCACAAAATTGCAGTAGCAGCAGCACACAGTGGCAGCAGCACACAGCAACATCAGCAGCAGCAGCACACAGCAGCAAACACAACAGCAAACACAAAACTACATACATTACCTAACACTACATACATTACCTGCATTACCTAAACAAACACAAAATTACACACATCACCACTAACAATACCACAGCTACAACTAAAAACTTCTCCCTCTTCTTGTAGCTTGCAACCTTAGCCTCAAGTGTGATGATCCTCTGCCTTTGTTGTGGGATAAGCACCTTACCACAAGCACATATCTCATCATCACACCATTGGAAGAGCCTACACTTACGCCCCACCTGAAATGCAAATAATGCTCAGAAAATTAAAACTTTTTTATTTTTAATTTGTATTACAAATAACTAACAATTTTAACTAACAATTTTTAGAACCATCACATTTTGAAACAACAATTTTAACTAAAAATAAGTAACAATTTACCCAGTAGTTTGGACAACCGTAGAATCTTCTGCCAGGGTTATCTAATGTTCATGACACAATTATGACAGGTTTTTGATTACAGTAGCACCTCATTGGTGCTCTCCTCCTCATGGTGGAACCTGTTGAATAGCTTGCTTCCATTCTGGAACCTGTTGAACAGCCACCTAGCTTAGACACAAAATACTTCTGAGAACTCAGTAACCATTGTAAATGGACAATGGAGAAAGATATCAGTCAACAATCTCAGTCAATAAATCACACATAGCTCACAAAGTCATTTCATAAAACACTTAATTTGCATTTTCAATTAATCCAACATTGAACTCTAAAAACATAAAAAATCCAACAATTCCTTAACACAAACAAACCAACCCAATTCTCTAAATCTCATATATAACTCCCAAAAAAAAAAACAAAAAAACAAAAAACAAAAATTCAACAACATTGCAATTCCCAAGTCCCAACTTTACCAATAAATAGAGACCTAGATAGACAAATCCAAACTAAACCCGCACAACCCAAATATAAACATAAAAACAAAAAAACAAAACAAAATGGAAACAAAGCCACAAAAAATAACTCATAGAAATACAGAAATCCACAGACAAACCTATAAAACCCCAATAAGCACAACTTGTATTAGTAACGGTGAATAAAAATTAAACAACTTACATATATATATATATATATATATATATCTCGTGCATTGATAATTAAACGACTGAAATTGAGGAACCCAGCTTCTTTGGTGGGTTAGCCATCTGGCTTCGAGGCTGTGTGGCTGGAGAGGTGAGGAAGTTTTGGTACTGTCTAGGGATTAAAGATCAAAATCAAAGACGATAAAGTAGCTGATTTGGGCGTTTTTGGTGATGAACAAGCTGGGATTTTCGGTGATGAGGAACTCTGAGGTAAAGGTAAAGTCTAGGGATTAAAGATCAAAGCCGACATTTGGGGATTTTCGATGATGAACAGGTTGGGATTTTTGGTGATAAACAAGCTGGGAGGAACTCTGAGAGGTAAAGTCTAGGGATTTAGGGGATTTGGGGATTTTACGGTGATAAGTAGCGTGAAGGCCACGTGCTAAAAACAGACGGTACTTTTTAATATTTTAAAATGATTTACAGTTCTCTCTGTTAGCCACATCAGCATCTCTCGTTAGTTGGCTGATGGTAAGGACTAAAATGAGGGGCGTTAATTGTTTTGGGACTAAAAGTGGTAAAAAAAAACTTAGGGACCAAAATAGAAAAATGTGAAAAACCTAGGGACTAAAAGTGCATTTACGCCTATAAATTTTAGAAATATGCATTTGTCAGTTATTTCATCAACCTTAGGGATCTCAAGATTTATATATATTTTTGAAATGTTGTACTGGTCGATGTCAAAGAGAATTTGTATGCATAAATTGCATAGAACACTATTAATAGACAAAAGCGTATTGAATTGAAATTGAGGAAAAATGGAGATATGATTTCATGAGAATGAGATTTTTTAGAAGTATCATCTATATGTGGGGAGGAGGAAGAGAGTTTGTAATTGGGTAAGAGTTTTGGCTTTGATTTACATATGGGAATGGTCAGACTTCGGATATAATAT